>NC_056733.1:560634693-560789165 GCF_019279795.1 Protopterus annectens
TGTGTGTGTGTGTGTGTGTGTAAAAGCAGGTGGTTAGTTAATTTGCTCAGGCTCAAACCCTGTACCTTGGTTATAGAAAATAAGAGCCTGAGTCCTCCACCCCAACCACCAAGCTGTTAAAAAATTAGTTTCGAGGAGTTGAGTGTCAAGTGCATTTTCAAGAAATTGTGAACTGCAAGGGAAGAGATGTTTACTGCCGTTCATGCTAAGTCTGTTTACAATGTGTAACTGTTTTGTTTAGCAAATGGTATCACTACTGTGTTAAAGAATTTAAAAGTGTTTTTAGTAGGACAACAGGTAGTTTACTTGCTTTTGATGCAGAAGACTGTGGGTTCTACTCCCATAGCATGTAGCTAGATTGCTGATACTGTGTTGTACTTTAAGGGGATGGGGTGCTGAAGTCCTGAGTATGTCCTCCTTTGGATGAGATGTCTAGAAGCTATGAACCTGCTGTCCATTTGTCATCCATTCCCTATAGCAATATTACCAGCTTACCATTTTTTTAAATGTAACATAGGCAATTTATTCTTCAAGTGCAACAGACACTTTATTTGTAGATGAGCCACTGAAACATAAAGTTGTTTCTAGCAGCAACCTTTTCATTAGTTACAGATCTCTTTAATGTGGAATTATTTAAATGACTTTTACTCCTGCAGAGAATGTGCATATTTACTAATATTAGTGGATTGTAATGACAGAAGTTTGAGTAGAATTTTATGATGGAAATTGTCTAAACTGGGCAGTTTTGTCATTTTTGGTTCATACATTTTATTTCATTGCTTACTGGAAAAACTGTTCAAAACTACAAATTTAAAACATGCTCTAAGAAGTGGTGCTATATTATATAAGGAATATAGCTTAACACAATCAGGAAGGTGAATCAAAGAACACATTCATGTATGCATGGTCCTAAATATGTGTGCAAGGGGCCTATGATTTGAAAACAGCCCAAAGGTAAACTTTATCAGCCACTGGCCAGATGCATTATCTTTGAATGTGGGTTTCAGTGCTGTTTCAATGAATGTGAGCTTCAAGGGCAGAGAAGTTTTAATGTATTGCTTTGTTTAGTAAATGTCTATCAGTGTTTGTGTATAAAATTTAAAATACAAGTTTTAAATGAAATCCAAATAATTATTGTAGAAGTATGCATATGCAGAATGTCATAAAGGGTGCATCTGTTGTGATTTATAGCCAACGATTTCACAAATTGCAAAAGTCATGGAACTTTTATTAACTTTGTAAACTAGTTATTTACACTGTGTGTGTAATCAAATAGGGAAAGGAGAGAGGGCAACAGCACACTCCTTCAAAAAGAGAATTTTATTTATTTATTTTTTCATGAAAGAGGATTTGGAGAAAAAAGAAGTATGTTTTTTGGGGGGTTGACCCATACGCAACGTATGCGTACCACCACCTTTTTGTTTGCAAAAAAACCCCCCACTGCCTAAAAGTTAATAGAACAATACTTTTCTAGCATGAAAGCCCTATGGGCTGGGGCCTGGAACAGAGAACACTATATATCAGGGATGAAAAAGTAAGCCACAAATAGCTTTGAACACTGTACTCCCAGCACACAATCCAGTTATGTAGCTAAGTTTTCATCCTCTGCACTACCACCAGAAATGAGGGTTAATCAACATATTACCATAAGGCCCTGAAAAAAAACGTAAAAGTAAGATAGGGAGAAAGCTTCAGCTTGCTAGCAAACCAGAGGTCTTAGCCCTGTATGCAAACTGAAGAGGGTTAATACAGCAACACGTCTCTCATCACAGTGCACTTTTCAAACAATAAGAATGAAGCTCTAATATCTGGCATTTTTGACTGACTGTAAGGATCTGTGATTTATGAGGGCAGAGACAAAAATAAGAGGAAACATCAGGAACATTCTGTCAACTCAGGGACAGGTTAGCAGCATGTGTTTTGTCTGTGTGTGTGTGTGTGTGTGTGTGTGTGTGTGTGTGTGTGTGTGTGTGTGTGTGTGTGTGTGTGTGTGTGATACAGAAGAAAGGCCAAGATAATCTACTTCTGTTATGCACCTGTCTAATAAACTCTGTGGATGAGAGCTGCTGTTCACAAGTTGCTATAGATATCAGATGAGACTCAAGGTCATTGAATTGATGATGTTTGCATCTGATTTTTTTGTGTTTTGAGATTATAAATGGAGGTTACTTGTGACTCTCTTCTGTATCTTTTTTTTTTTGGGTCTATATTATGTCATCAAACTATTAAAAAAGCGAACTCTGATTGATTGACCTAATTTAAGCGAACGCTTACAATCTCAAACTGTCAGATCAGCGATTTTTTTCCCAGGGAAAAGAATCGCTGATCCAAAACACATACACACAACACAAGCACACCAAACAAACAGAAATCCACACACATACACCTAAAATCTGATACCTAACCCTACACTAAACTATGCACACACCACTAACTACCCACTTACCTTAACTCAAACCCTAACCCTAAGGTCCGTCACTATCGCACACTCACCTTACCCGCTCCCTAACCCTAACTCACTTAAATCTGCCCTAACCCTCATGTCCACTCAATCGCACACACACCTAACCCAAGCCCTAACCCTAACTCACCTAAATCACCCTAACACTCACATGCACACAATCACACACTTACCTGAATCGGACAGGTAACTTTCCACCATAACACTGAAAATACTGAAGCAACAGAAACGGACAACCAAATTCTTTCCCTAGGAAAAAAAATTGAGTTTCTGCTGCTTCGATATTTTGCAGTTTCGCGAAAATAAGTTTGATCAATCAGTGTTCGCTTTTTTAAGCGTTCGAGGATATAATATAGACCCTTTTTTTTTGAAGGTCATTAACTTCCATGCTCTCTTTATCTTACAGCTTGCACTTTTTACAGGCTATGCATCAGCTCCCATCAGAAAAAGAGTGTAAGCTAACAAGATTCATTACAGATGTGAGTCATGAGTTGATTTGGGCTGATAGGTTGCAAGACATTTCCCTTTGGGGACATTTGGTTAGAGACACATGGAGGAATGCAAATCAGCTTCAGACCCATAAGGCTATGAGAAAATTTACTGTGGGTACAGAGAAGCACACATTGCCATGCAAATAGCTGCAATAACCTGGCACAGACAGTAACAATGTCCATCCACTGGACCCTAAGATAAACAGACAGTATGGCAGGAATCCACAGCAGAATACCCAATGAGAATTTGAGTAGCAAATAAATGTAGTGTTCAATGGGCAATGCCTTTATT
Organism: Protopterus annectens; assembly: GCF_019279795.1. Taxonomy (NCBI): domain Eukaryota; kingdom Metazoa; phylum Chordata; order Ceratodontiformes; family Protopteridae; genus Protopterus; species Protopterus annectens. The sequence continues at coordinate 560,637,938 of NC_056733.1, forward strand.
AATGTGACAGTGAAAGAGATGAGTGATATGCTTGGTGCATAGTACATGCCTATGTAAATAAAACTTGTAAAGTGTACAACAGCATGAAGAAAATCCTATACATTATCGCACTCAGACTTCTACTCCATTATGTGTTTAAGGTTATGCTGTCACAAAGTCCTACACCTACAAGTTTACTGAGACTTTTGTCATTGTTTCATGTAAGCATATCTATCATGAAGAACACTGCTGCATATTAACTTTAATCAGTTAAATACATGCCTGCTCTGTGAAATAGTAGGACCCCTTACTAAGTTGGCCACTATCTCCTTTTGCTTGAACAGTAGACTATACTGCATATGCCAGGTATTTAGTCTCAGGAAATGAAAGAAAACGTGTTTTACTTACCTCTCTTTGTTAATTGCTTTGCTCTGGCTATAAAGTGATTGTTCTCAGTTATACATTGACCTGAGGGAGGGGTTGTCTCTGTAGTAGAATGTATTGCTAAATATCCCCTCAGTGCTGTCTCTTCTTACACTCTGTCACTATCTTCCTTCATAGAGAAGGTATGTGTCATATGCTATTACATTTCTATTGGTTCTAAGACTGTGTAAAACAGTGTAAAGTCTTTGGCATGCATTATATTTGTAACAATTTTGTTTAGATCGGATAACCTTTATGTCTGTATGTGTATATATATATATATATATATATATATATATATATATATATGTGTGTGTGTGTGTGTATATATATATATATATATATATATATATATATATATATATATATATATATATATATATATATCTATGTATACATACACCCACACACACACACACATAGATTGATAGATAGATAAAACACTGTTTTGGTGTACTGGTTAATCCCATAAATTATATTTAGTGATGGTGTTATATTGTGCCTATCAGTGTAGTGTCATAGGTTCATAGGTTCATAGGTTCATACTAGGCTATCTGCCCAAGGGCATTTATAAGCCTAGCCCATAGTTATGTGGCTTTCGCCACCCCTTTAGTTTGAATAAAAACTATGCCTATCATTTTTCTGTGCCTCTGTCAAGCAGTGACACTGAAGTAATCCCTGGGGTATATCTGCGATCTCCCATCCATTGGTCAAGATTCCTCTTGAACAAGGCCAGCGAGGTGCTCTGCCTCACATGTACCGGGATTTTGTTCCACAGCATAGGGAGTCTCTGGGTGATGAATCTGTCCCTCCAGCATGTTCTATTTATAACCGTGTCAAGGTTTAAGTCTCCGCCCTTGTGGTTCTGAGGGATCTAGATTTTTGAGGTGAAGCATATTCATCAAATCTGGGTTTGACATGGCCTTATATGTCAGGCACAGGTCACCTCTGAGCAAGCGGTATGAGACTGAATAAAGCTGGAGTTCTTTCAGTCGGGCAGCATAAGACATATTTTTGAGACCCTTTATCCTTTTGGTGAGGAACTTTTGGGGCCTTTCAAGCTGCATCAGGTGTCTGGTCAGATACATTCGAGCAGGGCATTGTACTCAATCATAGGTCTAATGAGTGATGAGTACAGGGGACGATGACCTCCCTTGATCTAGGTGTGAATCCCTTCATGTTCAGGTGAGCTATATTGTAGGTTTTCCTAACTACTTTTGCAACATGAGTGTCAAAGCGAAGACTACTGTCAACTTGGGTCCCCAGATCCCTGATGACTTTTTCTGTGCTCAGTGGATTGTCACCTATATGGTAGCTAGGGGTAACCTTGTTTTTCCCGAAGGGTATGACTATGCATTTTTTGGCGTTTAACTTCAGGCCATGGCTCTGGCACCAGTTATCCGTTTCTGTGAGTCCCTTCTGGAGGATATCTGTGTCCGATGTGTTTTCGACTATGGCGCCCAGTTTGCAGTCATCTGCAAACTTTGTCAGCCATAACCCTCCTGTGTTTGCTTGTACTTCAGAAAAGTAGATGCCGAACAAGAGTGGACCCAGGACTGAGCCCTGTGGGACACCACTTGTGACAGGCTTTGAGTCTGACATGGCTCCAGCAACTCTGACCCTGTGGGTTCTGTCGCTTAGCCAGTTTGCAACCCATCTTGTGATGTATGGGTTTACATTCAAGCTGATGAGTTTTTCGATGATACCTGAGTGGGGTATTGTGTCGAAGGCCTTTGCCAGGTCGAGGTAGGCTGTATGGACTGCCTTTCCTCATCAATGGCCTTGGTGACTGTCTCGAAAAAGTCAACCAAGTTTAAGAGGCAGGATCTGCCTTTGACAAAGCCAAACTGGGTTGGATCCAAAGTCTGCAAGTTCCCTATGTCTTTATTTATGAGTTCCATTATGATCCTCTCCATGGCTTTGCAGATAAGGCTTGTCAAGCTAATGGGGCGGTAATTTCCAGGGTCTGTGGAGGCACCGCCCTTATGAAGTGGGACCACAGTCGCCGTCGCCACTCCTTGGGTGCGTATCCTGAGGTGAGGCTAAGATTAAACAGCTGTCCTAACTGTGGGTTTAATTCCTCGTTGAGTTCATGAAGCACACAGCCGGGGACACCATCCGGTCCCATGGATGCTGTGTTTTTGCCTTAGTGAGGGCAGTTCTCACCTGGGCGTTGGAGATGTTTGGGGGCTACAATCCTCTGGAATAGATATCTCTCCTTTTGGGGGAGGGGAGAAGTTTGCACTGAACCTGTCAGCCAGTATGTTAGCAATGTGTGTAGGTTCAGTAATTTTCACATCATTTTGAACTAATTCTGAGCATATCTGGGAGTTTCCTCCTAGGTTTCTAACATAGCTAAAGAAGGCCTTATGATTGTCTTTAGAGTCCTTGGCGATTTTTCTCTCAAAATTTGCCTTGGATGATTTTATGAGAGCTCTTAGTTTTTACTTATAATGATCAAAGGTGTCTTACCTTTCAAGGATTTTGCTCTATCTTGTAGTAGCTTCCTCCTTTTGTTGTAGAGCTTGTTTATGGCTGGGGTCCACCAGACTGGACGCTTGCCTTTGGTACAGAGAGTCTTAGTTTTGTTTGGGATTGCCTGATCCATGCAGTCCTGTAGGTGCTGGTAGAAGGCATTTGTAAGTGATTCAGCGGTTTGAGTAATGTTTACCACTGGCTCAGGGGCCTTAAAGGAGACCACACTAGTTTTTAGAAGTGTGAAATCGGCTTTTGAGAAGTTTTTCACTGTGGTCTTTTTTGTTTCAGGTGGGGCCGGGATGAGGACCTCCAGCGAGATTAGTTTATGATCTGATCTCACCAGTGAGGGGTATACTTCTGGTGTTGAACATTTTGATCCCATGTTCGTGATGATGAGATCAAGTATGTTTTCACCTCTTGTGGGGATGGTGACTAGTTGTTCCATGGCATTTGAGTTTATGAACTCCAGGAATCTTTGGGTTAGAGTGTTCGGGCTTGAGTAGTGTTCCCAGTCTATATTAGGGTAGTTGAAGTCACCTAGTATGATGGTGTTTGGAGATACATTTATCCTCCAATGTTTTCAGGAAGGCCATGTGAGGTTCCTGAGTTTGAGAGGGTGGCCTGTAACATGCTACAAATTGCAGAGCAGTCTTGCCTATGGTTAATTGCACCTGGATGGTCTCAGATGCATCGTGCTTTGCCACCAACCTTGAGGTGTGGGTGTCCTTTATGAATATGGACACCCCTCCTTTCTTGGTGTTGTCCGGATTTTGGGGCCGGAACGTATGATATGAGGTGAAACCTGTTAGTGCTGGGGTGCTCTCAGGAGCCTTGAACCAGGTTTCTGTCACAGCACAGACATCGATGTTCTCCATATTGAGAAGGGCCTCGAGTGCGTGCATCTTGAGATTGAGACTTCTGGCATTGAGCAGCATTACCCTTAGTTTTTTCCTTTTGGTGTTCTAGGGTGGTAGGTTTAGAATTTGAGCCTTGCCTAAAAAGGCACTATGGGGTGGCAAGAGCCTTTGCCAATATCCGGAAGCCCAGGGTGACAGGTGCAAGCCGTCCCTTGAAGCAGCGTGGCTTGTCCAGCATGTCATCCCAGGCAGACAGACATTGGATCCCCTTTGAATGACACCAGAATTTAAGCCAATTATTAAAGCTGATCATCTTATCACTGTATTGTGGCATCATTCTAGGTGAAGGTAGGATACTGCTCAAGGTCAGGGTCATACCTGCCTGGGCTACATAATCAGAGAGCTCCTCCACGTCCCTTTTCATGTAGTCCAAGGAGGTACGTCTCAGGTCGTTGACACCAGCGTGGACAATGACTGAGTCATACTTGTACCTGCTGTTGAGAGACCTGAGTGCTTGCGTTATGTGGCGGATTCTAGCGCCTGACAGGCAGCTTACTGTGACCTTCTCCTTACTCAGTCTGGTGAGCGGGACGTCAGTGTGTCTGACTATGGAATCACCAATGACAAGTGTGTCTGGCATTTTGTTTGGCCTTAAGGGCTGTGACTGTTTGACACTCTGACTGTGTGGTCTATGTGTTGCATGTGTTGGGTCGTGAGGTGGTATTTGTTTGGGTGTCTGCTTTGGTGGCCTCTGCTGTTTTGGTAAATTTTTGACCAGAGCCTCCAGTATGTCTTTGTGTGAGTATGTGTATGATTTGAAGTTGTGATGGTACCATGTGTGACTGGGTATGTATTGTGTGTGGTTGCCTTCTCCTCCTGTCTGGTCTTGCCAGTCCTATGTTGAGAGAGCTCAGCCTCCAGTTTGGCCGTATAGTTGCATCTCTCGCATGTATTTGTGTTTTGTGGGAGAAGGAGAGGATTGTTCTGTGTACATGAGGCAATTGTAACATTGCCTCAATATTCCCAGGTTCACCAGTTGAGCTGGAGAGGACACTAGCAACTGATCCTCGACATACTAGAAGTAGTAGATAAAGAACTTTCAAAGGACTCCGGGGAAGTGGGTTTTGGGCTGGTGGGGTACTATCTATAATAAGAGTGCTTTATCAAGGTGCAAGTACTGTAGGAGTAAGTGCTAGGCTTTACAGATAGAGAATAGTCTACTTGGGAATCAAGTAGAGATGAACTTTTCAGTTATAGGATATGCTGGTTAGATCAGCAGTACAGTTTAGCGTGTTTTATAGCAGGGGCTGAAGGGAGCTAGGAATTGGCCCAAAACGACCAATGGACTACTAGTTTCTGGCTGAAACTTCACCAAATCGGACAAAAAGGCCGCTCAGTGCTTCCCACTCCCACTGGTAAGCAAAGAAACTTCCCTCCTTCCTAATAAGGCAATGGATCAGTAACAGGAACTAAAAACAAAGCCCAGGGATCAGCAACTCTGAAACTGGACTACTCTAGTTCAGTAAAGTGGGAAAACAAGAGATTTTTTTGTTTTATTACAGAGATAAGGAAAAAAAACAGACAGTAAATGCTATAAATGCTGTAAATCGGCTAGCGCACTTTTAGTGTGTAGCCTACAGAAACAATTTGCAACAATTAGTAACTTAAAGTGCAATAAACAGTGTAAAATGCAGAAATCACTTAAAGTAGCAGTAAAACAGGCGAAATGCAGTCGCTAGCTTAATAACAGTGGGAAAGCCACAAAAAAAACTTATATCTGGTAGAAAGTCACTCTTTTAGCTCTCTGCTGCTTGGATCACTCTGCAGGCCACCACGAGGATCTGTGCAGAGTTGGTACAAGCTGGAAAACACGTGTTTAGCGTGTTTTATAGCAGGGGCTGAAAGGAGCTAGAATTGGCCCAAAACGACCAATAGACTACTAGTTTCTGGCTGAAACTTCACCAATTCGGACAAAAAGGCTACTCAGTGCTTCCCACTCCCACTGGTAAGCAAAGAAACTTCCCTCCTTCCTAATAAGGCAATGGATCAGTAACAGGAACTAAAAACAAAGCCCAGGGATCAGCAACTCTGAAACTGGACTACTCTAGTTCAGTAAGGTGGGAAAACAAGAGATTTTTTTTTTTTATTACAGAGACAAGGAAAAAAAAACAGACAGTAAATGCTATAAATGCTTTTAAGTGGCTAGCACACTTGAGTGTGTTAGCCTACAGGTAAAATTAAGCAACAAATAACTTTTTAAGAGTGCAAAACAGTTAATCAACACAAAATCAGTTTAAATAGAATGCAGTGCTGTATAAACAGGCTAAGATGCAGTCGCTAAGCAGTAAATATTCAAAAAGCCAGAAAAAAATACTTAAATCGGTTATAGCAAATACAGTTATAACAAATGCTCTGAAATATACTGTATATTTCCAATATGTTTGAGAAGGACAGTCAGAACACAAGAAGGTTCAGGCGAAGAAGAAAAAAAAGTTTTGTTTTACTTTTTGAAAAGGTAAAAAGGAGGAACAGAATAATTTGTTCAATACAGTTGTATATTTACACATTACTGTGGTTCCCTATCAGTATACTTTCTGTTACAACTACTTTGAGCTTACATGCATACACTTATTTACCATCATTCTGCTCTCATATCTCCCCTGTATTCTCTTGCTGTGACTTACTGTAGTCCCTCCTCCATCTCTTTTTTGTATAATAAGTACTAACTTTATTGCCTCAATATCATTTTACAGCTTAGTAGAGTTTAAGTTTTATTTCTTTTATTTCAGAGCTTGCGGTCACTTCATCTCACCCCAATACCTACAAGTTTACTGAGACTTTTGTCATTGTTTCATGTAAGCATATTTATCATGAAGAACATTGCTGCATATTATCTTTAATCATGTATATACATGTCTCCTCTGTGAAACAGTAGGACCCCTTACTAAGTTGGCCACTGTCTCCTTTTGCTTGACCAGTAGACTATACTGCGTATGCCCAGTATTAAGGCTCAGGAAATGACAGAAAACCTGTTTTTCTTGCATCTCTTTGTTAATTACTTTGTTCTGGCTATAAAGCGATTGCTGTCAGTTATAAATTAACCTATAAATTGACCTGAGGGTAGGAGGCCCACTATGCTCAGCCTTACTACACTCAGCTTCACTTTGCTTCCCTACCCCCAATTTCCACCCACTCCCTCTTACTCTAATATTATACTTCCTATATACTTCCTACATATCGATTTCACCTGTGACTCTTTTTCCAAAGCCCTCCCCAAATCACCTTCCTAATTCTATACATATACCTCTGTTTCTTGTTTTCTACGTCCTTATCTCTTTTTTAATTTTTATCCCCATTTTCAACTATCTTTCTCTCTCCCATACTTATTTGCACTGTATCCGTTTATAATCACATCTTCCAAAATAGTAGCGATCTGTTTCACATTGTATTCTTTTCTTTTCCCAAACAGACCTTCAGTTTTCTTATTTTGACTACATCATTATACTCTAGCCTTTAATACCCCTCTATTCCTTACATTCCAGAGAAGATACTGGGACAACCTACACTCTTCTTTTATAAACTTATATTTCCTTTAACTCCAACTCTTGCAAACTCCCTCCAGTTCCAACTACATTCCAATCAGTCTACTACACAACATCCCCCCTCCCACACCTCACCCATATTATTCTAACAATGCCCCCTTTCTGTACACTATTACCCGACAGTATTTCACTTATACTCTCACTTCCAACAATCCTAAATCCCTTTCGACTTGCCTTTAAGCCATCTCACTCTACACCAGTCATGCTGTTTTACCCATCATGCCTCTCATTTCTTTTCCTTCTTCTCCTTTCTACCCTAACAGCTCCTCCAGCAACACTACTACAAAAGCATACCTCAGCTATTACCTCATCATCACCACTCAATCCCTCCACCACAAGCTTTTCCCAAATACCCCAACACTGATCTCTATACCGATCTCCTTCTATTCCCACCCTAAAGTCCTCAGTACTAACCACTATAACCTAAAACCAATACAAATACCAAATTACTTAAAACACCTAAAACAACTGGATGTTCTTTCACAGCCTTAAACTTGTGCGAGGACATTCACCCCAACCCAGGTTCCATTACTACTACACAGACAAAAAAACTAAAACTTATCACTTTTAATACCAGGCACATGTACAATAAACTGACACTCTTTCATGCCTGGTTAACACACTCTAACCCAGACATCCTTACTATTCAGAGACTTGGCTAAAACCAGAAATAAAAGATACTGAAATTATTCACCCTGATTACAGCATTATCAGAGCACATTAAAAGGTGGTGGAATAGCCTTATTTCTTCTTAACAACTTGATAGTTTCCCCCACACCTCAGGCTTTGTGCCCACTGAATGGTGCACAGCAATGGTTATCCCACTCCACAAAGGGGGAGCTACCATGGACCCCGGGAACTACCGCCCCATTAGCCTGATGAGCCTGGTCTGCAAGGCTATGGAATGTATCATAATGGAACTTATAAACAATGACATTGGTAATCTCCAAACTCTGGACCCTACCCAGTTCTGGATTGTAAAAGGCAGGTCATGTCTCCTAAACCTGATAGACTTCTTTGAAGCGGTCACCAGACCTATCTAGATCTCGCAAGGCTTTCAACACCTTCCCCCACTCTGGAATTATAGATAAACTCACTAAACTAGGTATAAATCCCTATGTCACAAGATGGGTTGCCAACTGGCTCACTGATAGAACCCACACTGTGAAAGTAGAAGACACTAAATCCAACTTCAGACCAGTGACAAGTGGAGTACCACAGGGTTCAGTCCTAGGTCCTCTCCTGTTTGGTATCTACTTCTCTGAAGTACAGGCTAACACAGAAGGTCTTTGGCTAACAAAGTTCGCAGATGACTGCAAACTAGGAGCCATAATCAAAACTCCTAATGATGTAGATATCCTACAGAAGGGCCTCACTGAGACACATGCCTGGTGTCAAAGCCATGGCCTCAAGCACAATGCCAAAAAGTGCATTGTCATCCCTTTTGGTAAAAATTCTGTACCCATGAAATACCACATAGGTAGTAATCTACTTAACACTGAAAGTGTGATAAGAGACCTTGGGACACAGGTGGACAGTAGTCTCTCCTTTGATAATCACATTGCCACAGTAGTCAGGCAATCCTTCTACGTGGCACACCTCATCACAAAAAGTTTCTCATCCAGGAAAAAAGAGGTCATTGTTCCCCTCTACTCATCACTCATTAGACCCATTATAGAGTACAATGCCCCTTTTGGTATGTACCTCACAAGATATCTACAACAACTGGAAAGGCCACAGAAATACCTCACAAAGAGGATTACCGGCTTCAAACAGATGACCTACGCAGACCGTCTAAAAAAACTCCAGCTTTACTCCGTTGCATATCGCCTACTCAGAGGTGATCTCTGCCTAACATACAAAGCTATGTCAAACCCAGAGCTGTTGGACATGCTACACGTAAAGAAATCCCAATCCCTCCGAGCTACACGCTCTAGGGACCTAAACCTTGTCACCACAATAAACAGAACATGCTGGAGGGATAGATTCCTGTCCCAGAGACTTCCCATACTCTGGAACAAACTACCTATGTATATCAAACAAAGCTCCTCATTAGCACTCTTCAAGAAAAATCTTGATGACTGGATGGGAAATAGAAATTCACCCTGAGGATCACTTCTGCGGCTCTGCTTGACAGGGGCACAGGAAAATAATTTTCTTGGGTGGTAAAAGCCAGGGTACCATTGGGCTAGGCTTATATAGGCCCTAGGGCCAATAGCCTAGTACCTACCTATGAACCTATACTCAAATACTATATCAAACTTCTGCACAGCTGAAATCCTTATAACATTTCTAAAACTTAACTCATCTAAGAACATCTACATAGTTGTTTTATACATCCCTCCTGGGCAAAACATTCCCATTCTATAAAATATTCTAGCCTGGGTATCTGAAACAATACCATATAAAACGATTATCCTATGGGAAGTTAAAATTGACTGGCAGGCACTAACCTCAATACACCCAAGAAACAGTATAAACCTCTGTGGCTTTAGTCACCTTATAAACACTCCTACCAGATATAGCAAAAATAACATCCGACACTCTACTTTGGACTGGATACTAGTCTCAAACCCTTCTAACTTCACATTCTCAGGCACACTCCCTGACTCCTTAAGTGACCACCTACTAACCTATACTCACAGGACTATCACTCAACTCATAAAGCAACAGGACTTTAAAACTATACACAACCTACAAAAATTCAGCAAAGAGGTATTTAATGAATCTCTAGAAAGTATAGACTGGTCCATCCTAAAAAGACTTCCCCTTAATGATGCAGTTGAATGTTTCAACAGCACCTTCCTTTGCATTCTTAAGTCCTTAGCCTATCAGTGAATAAAAAGAATAAAAAATAGTCATGCCCCATGGCTCACTAAAACATACAAAATTTTAATGAAAGACAAGGACAAAGCATGGACTGCCCAGCTGAAGAATAACAACAACATAAATCTTCAGTTATATACACAACGCTGCAATCAAACAAAAAGACAAATATTGCATGACAAAAAAATCATACTATTCCTACATTCAAGATAACCACAAAAACAAACTTAAGAAATTCTGGTCCTCTGTAACATCACTACTCAACCCAGGAAAATAATTCCAACCCTTACCCCAATATACCATCTCTTCAAAACAGCCACCATATTCAACATATACTTTATAGAGTCCATATCCAACCTAAAAGTAAACACAACTCATCCACCACAGCTCACTACTTCTACTAATACCCTCAATACTAATCTCTACAAAACCCACACATTATACACACAACCAACCCCTCACTCATATCCAAAAACTAGACCATCCCCAGCTTACTTTTCAGCCTCTCCCTTTATCTCAAATAAAAAAACTACTACAAAAACTGAAATCTTGCTCAACCTCAGCAGACAGCCTCCCACCAGAATACCTAAAGCTTGCCTCAGAAGCAATAGCATCCCCGTTAGCATCTTAATTAATAGTTCCATAGTTTAATCACATGTCCCTAACCTATAGAAAAGATCACACATTATCCCTTTACAAAAGGGAGGGAACTCCACTGACGTCACAAAATTTCGTCCTATTGCAATCTTGCCCCCCCTCTATGATTCTAGTACAATATCTGCACCTACAACTTCTTACACAAAACAACCTACTTTCCCCACACTCAAAATGGCCTTAGACCTGCACAGAGTATCTCAACAGTCATATTATCTTTCATGGATTCTGTCAACAAAGCCCGTGACACTGACAAACTAGTATCTGCAGTATTTCTAGATTTGTCAAAAGCATTTGATGTGGTACCTCACACAAACTCCTTAAAGAATTATCCAGCATTGGTCTGTCCTCCTCCTTACTTCAGTGGTCTTCTAGCTACATAGCTGACAGGCAGCACGCAGTAAAATGGCAGGGCTCTATCTCCCCATATCACATCACCCCCACAGGTGTACTTCAAGTATCCATCCTTGGCCCATTACTATTTAATGTCTTCACCAATAACTTGCTTACATCCTCCTGTGAAGGCACTCTTATCGAATATGGAGATGACTCCACTATCATCTGCATATCAGACACATTAACTCACCAACAACTCATAACACAACAAGCTTTCGCTTCCATAGAAACATGGTTCTCCAATGCTGAACTCCTACTGAACCCAAAAAAACAAAGCTCCTTCTGTTCACCCACAAATCCCATAACTCCAACAAAACAAACTTCAAGATCTTTTCAGCCAACAATTCTGAAATTGAATTGGTTCAGCATACCAGACTACTAGGTGTCACAATTGACAATACTCTTAGGTTTGACCTACACATACAAGACAGTATTAAAAAAACACACCAAAAACTATACATGCTATACAGGAATAAAAACTTTCTCACAGCAGCTACCACAATTACCCTAGCCAAAACCTACCTCTTGCCCTCACTGTTATATGGGGCCCCAATTGTAACTAACTTACAGACCTCCCCAAGGAAAAAAATAGAAATCTGCTATAAACAAATTGCCAAATTTGCCATAAATGCAACCCTCTAACTCATCACTGTAAAGCCCTATATTCCCTAAGATGGCTTGAACTCTCCCTCCACCTCCAATACATACAACTTACTATGGTATACAAAATCATCCACAACCCACTACTTTGTCCTACTCCTAGTCCATTAATTAACTTTTATATCTCAATTAAACATCTCAGATCTGAAGACAAACATCTCCTCACAACTTATAAACCTAACTAAACCCCAGGCCTAAGCCTTTACTCCTGCTCTGTGGCAAAACTATGGAACTCCCTTCCTTTAATTATCAAAACTGCTACTAACCTGCATTCCTTCAAAACGTCTGTAAAAGAATACTTCAACAAAGCTTGGTTAATCCTGCATGAGCCCAGGTTGAGGTACTCTTATACCTTTTTCTACCTCTACTCTCTATACCCCCACTACTCACTTACCCTACCCCCTTCCTCTATACATACTCCCCTGAGGTTACACTCTTTCCTTTTCCACATTTATTCCTACTATCCCCTCTATCACACACCCAGCCCTTCTCTACTCGTACGATCCTACGCCTTCACCAATATAATCTGTTACCATATTTCATTACTTCTGGAATATTAATTGTTATGATAATCATCTATTATGTAAATAATGCTGTATCTTCCTATTATCAGGCTTAGCATATAATTCATGCTTGAACACTATGACATTATTATGTCTGTTGAGTTTTTATTCTGACAAACTAATGTGCAGTTTTTCAAATTTTGTGCTTGAATGTTATGACTTTAGTATGTCTGTTAAGTTCTCATTCTGACAAACTAATGTGTTGTTTTCATATTTCTGCTTGAATGTTATGACTTTATTATCTCTGTCTAGTTTTTCATTCTGTTAACCATATATATCTGGAGCTTTTCTTCCTGGGCCTCCACTGAAAATGGGTACCTCATGCCTCAGTTGGACTTTCCCGAAAAACAAATGCCAACTAAATAAATAAATAATGCTCCCTAGACACAATGGTTCTCCTGCTGGGAGCAACAGGCACTCCCCTAAGCAGATATGTTCTATAAGCATCTATCAATTTCTGTTGTTGCTAGAGCCATGATAAGAAGTTGAAGAAGATGTACAGTAAATGGTCCTAGTAACAACATGAGCTGCCTGTTGCCCACCTCATCTGCCATACTGCCTGGTGCATCTCAGATCATGGAGGGATGATGAATATTGTTTCCATCCCCCGTACTTGATTATTTCAGCTGTTGGCATGGTGATACATGGTTCTTTATTCCCATGGTGAATTTGCAGAGCTACATATCTTTGCAGGTAATATGAAATTTCACCATGTGTCCCCAAACAAATGTTCCTACAGGAAAATGTTTGACAACCTGCAAGCTCAAATCCATCATGAAGCCAAAGGTTAACAATGTTAAAGGTACAAGAAGCTTTGTGTTATATTCTGCTTATTGTGAAATCATGAAGATCACCCTTATATTTACTATGAGATCAGGAATGTTGAACCCCCTCTTCAGCAATTGTAGGTATTTTATTTTCTGTCCTCCATTTGCATGTTAATGTTTATCAAATTAATTAACATCAAATGCAAAGTCCAGATACAGCTTTGTACTTATATGCTGCTCATTTCAAGTGGTTGTCATTACTCATTTTAAAATGCATAAAGTAGTATTTCCTCAAGTATGAACTAACATGTTAAAGGGCACATATCAGTAAGCAGGTTCACAGTTTACTATTGTAAAATCTTTTCTTCCTCAAGTAAATGAGTATTCGTAAATCTATTTTTTTCTTATTACACATCAGTCTCCTTTCATGCCTTACAGTTCTTGCCTGATTGATGCTGTTACCGTTGCTGTCTAGATGGCAACCACTGATTACACCATCCTAGGGAAAAAGCTCCACATAATTGTCATGGTGCATAACTAATACCGAAGCAGATATGGAGCTTTTGATTTAATTAATGTTTCAAGAACTAAGTATAGACTAATAGCCTCTAAGTATAAAATGAAAGGCTTGTGTTTGGATCTAAGCTCTACAAGTCATTAAATTCCGGTACTTTAATTTAATGAAATCAGGTAATTTCAGGTCCTTATATAATATGGTTAACCTTTTTCTTCAGAGAAGTTTGTATCTCTTGGTACTGTTTGTACTTGGTATAGCTAGCTGAGATAGGTGATAAGCTGTAATACCATTGACAAGAATTGGTTGCAAGCATTACTGTCTTAGTCATTGCTAGCACTTTGCCTAATCACACAGACTGACTCTTATCCCCTTCCTAATGCACTATAATTTTTCTAAACATTTTTTCAACCTGCAGCTGTCTCTCTTCTGTACCACTCTCCAGCCTCCCTCACCTTATCTCTTCAGTTTACTCTTTTATTTACTGATATGCTCATGACTTTCAGTTCCGGAGCACCTCATTTTCTGTGTCTAGTCTTCCCTGTCTCAGTGTTCTTCATTCATTTACTTGATTTAATTCTAACACATGTCCAACTAATCATTCTAAGACAGTCTGCATTATTTCTTAGTTACCACATGCCCTTACTGAATATTTTTTGCCATTTTCAGTTGACCCAACTCCCATAGCAACAATGCGTATGTTCTTCTAGCTACTTAGATGTTTTCTAAAAAGATTTTAAGCTTGCATAAACTAAAGCAGTGCAGGTGATTCCCTGCTGAGTGAGGAAAGTAAAGCTATATTTTTTGTCTGTAACTATCTGATAGAGCTGCTTTCTGTTTTACCTGCTCCATTTTGTTTTCTATTTTAAGAAATCTGATTGGTCTGGTGATTTTATTCTGTGTGAGAGATAAACACTTAAATTATCTAGGCTGCACATTTCACGTCTTTTTTTATTGGTTAAATTGTTTTGACTGCACTTTTTAAACTGTATTTTAACTAATTGCTGCATTATTTTTGCTACTGCCTTGTGACTGCATCATTTTCTGCACTTGATTTCAGCTGACTGTTAGCCTAGATGGCATAGTTTAGATTTAAATCTGCTGAATCTAGCCTGTTATTGATAGGCTTGAGCACCAAACCAGCCGTCTTACATTAAGAAAGGGTTTCCTATTGGAAGATTACATTAAAAGTGTTTATTTTCACCTGTATTTAAGCCTCACATTTGTGCTGGCTTGTGCTCAATTAACTGGAACTGCTCTGCGTTTGGCATCTTTTGCCAGAGGTCCAGAGTGTTTCTGCTGAAATCCAAAGTATCCGAGGCTAAAAACAAGAAAATAAGTATATCGTGTGATTCTACTGCACTTTTAAAATTGTATTTTAACTAATTGCTGCATTATTTCTGCTTTTTTCTATTTATGGCTGCATCATTTTCTGCACTTAATTTCAGCTGTACTGTTAGCCTAGATAGCATGGTCTAGATTCAGAGCTGCTGAATCTAGCCTGTTATTGATAGGCTTGAGCACCAAACCAGCCATAGGTTCATAGGTTCATACTAGGCTATCTGCCCTAGGGCATTTATAAGCCTAGCCAGAGTGTGTTTGGCTTTTGCCACCCATTTTAAATTAATTTTGCTATGCCCTTTTTCGAGGTTAGTATACTGTGCCTCTGTCTAACAGTGACACAGAAGTGATACCCGGGGTAAACCTACGATCTCCCATCCACTCATCAAGATTCCTCTTGAAGAGAGTCAATGAGGGACTCTGCCTAACCTGGACTGGGATTTTATTCCAGAGTGAAGGGAGCCTCTGGGTTATGAATCTGTCCCTCCAGCATGTGCTATTTATTTCAGTGCTGAGGTTCAAGTCTCTCGAGCGCGTAGCTCGATGGGATTTGGATTTTCTGAGGTGCAGCATGTCCATTAATTCCGGGTTGGACATGGCTTTATACGTCAGGCACAGATCACCTCTGAGCAGGCAGTATGCCACTGAGTAGAGCTGGAGTTTCTTTAACCGGGCAGCATATGGCATCTGTTTGAGCCCTATGATCCTCTTGGTGAGGTACTTTTGGGGTCTTTCCAGTTGCTGCAGGTGTCTGGTAAGGTACATCCCAAAAGGGGCATTGTACTCAATTATGGGCCTGATGAGGGATGAGTAAAGAGGCACGATGACCTCCTCTGATCTAGATGTGAATCCCTTCATGATTAGGTGGGCTATATAAAATGTTTTTCCTAACCACTTTGGCCACGTGATTGTCAAATGAGAGATTGCTATCAACTTGGGTCCCCAGGTCCCTAATTACTTCTTCTGTACTTAATGGATTACCACCTATGTGGTAATTTGTGGGCACTTTGTTTTTGCCAAAGGGGATGATTATACACTTTTTGGCATTTAGCTTGAGGCCATGGCTCTGGAACCAGTTGTCTGTTTCTATGAGGCCCTTTTGGAGGATGCTTGTGTGGCTGGAGAGTTGATTATGGTGCCCAGTTTGCAGTCATCTGCGAACTTAGTCAGCCACAGTCCTTCCTTGTTGGCCTGTACCTCCGAGAAATATATACCGAACAAGAGAGGTCCCAGGACTGAGCCTTGTGGGATGCCACTTGTAACTGGTTTGGAGTCTGACATGGCTCCAGCAATTCTAACCATGTGGGTTCTGTCCTTGAGCCAGTTTGCAACCCATCTAGTGACATAGGGGTTTATATTTAAGCTGGTGAGCTTATCTATAATGCCCGAGTGGGGTATTGTATCGAAGGCTTTTGCGAGGTCCAGGTAGGCTGTGTGGACCACCTTCCCCTCGTCAATGGCCTTGGTGACTGTTTCAAAGAAATCAACCAGGTTTAAGAGGCAGGATCTGCCCTTAACAAAGCCGAACTGGGTAGGATCCAGTGTCTGTAGGTCCCCAATATCTTTATTTATGAGGTCCATGATGATCCTTTCCATAGCTTTGCAGACCAAGCTAGTCAGGCTTATGGGGCGATAGTTTCCAGGATCCGTTGAGGCACCACCTTTGTGGAGAGGGACCACTGTTGCTGTACGCCACTCTTTGGGTACATATCCTGTAGTAAGACTGAGATTGAACAGTAGTTTTATGTTTGGGTTTAGCTCTTCTTGGAGTCATGTAGGACGCAGCCCGGGACACTGTCTGGTCCCATTGATGCTGTGTTTTTTGCTTTGGAGAGGGCAGCTCTTACCTGAGCGTCTGAGATGTCAGGGGGGCAGCACTCTGTTGGGATAAATATTTGCCCTTTTGGTGGGGAGGGGGGGGAGAAGTTTGCGCTGAACCTGTCAGCTAGGATGTTGGCAATGTCTGTGGGTTCGGTGTATTTTTTGTCATTTTGGACTAATTCTGAGCATATCTGGGAATTCCCACCCAGGTTCCTAACATAACTAAAGAAAGCCTTGTGATTATCCTTAGTGTCCTGTGCAATTTTTCTCTCGAAGCTGGCCTTAGACGATTTTATGAGTGACCATAGCTTTTTGCTAATACTGATCAGAGATGCCTTCCCTTTTTGGGATTTTGCTCTATCATGTAGTAGCTTCCTCCTTCTATTGTATAGTTTGTTTATGGCTGGGGTCCACCAGACAAGACGTCTGCCTTTGGAGGATTGGGTCTTGGTTTTATTTGGGATTGCATGATCCATGCATTCCTGAAGGTGTTCATAGAATGCGTTTATAAAGGATTCTGCAGTCTGGGCTGTATTTTCCACAGGCCCGGGGGCTTTGAAGGATTCCACCTCAGTTTTGAGGAGTGTGAAATTTGCTTTAGAGAAGTTTTTCACTGTGGTTTTCAGGGCAGGGGGTGGAGTCGGGATGTGAATATCCAGTGAGATTAGTTTATGGTCTGATCTTACCAGTGAGGGATACACTTCTGGTCTGGAGAATAGAGTCCCCATGCTGGTGATGATCAGGTCCAGTATGTTTTCCCCTCTTGTGGGAATGGTAACAAGTTGTTCCATAGCATTTCAGTTTATAAATTCTAGGAACCTTTGGGCTAGGGTGTTGGAGCTAGAGTAATGCTCCCAGTCTATGTTTGGGTAGTTGAAATTGCCCAATATAATGGTGTTTGGAGAGACCTTCATATTATCCAGTGTTCTCAGGAAGGCCGAGTGGGGTTCCTGGGTTTGGGAAGGTGGTCTGTAGCAGGCTATAAACTGGAAGGCAGTTTTACCCACTGTTAGTTGCACATGGATAGTCTCTGATACTTCGTGCTGTGCCACCAACCTGGAGGTGTGGGTATCTTTGACGAATATTGATACTCCCCCTCCTTTTGTGGTACGGTCCAAGTTTTGGGGCCGAAAAGCATGGCATGAGGTATAACCTGGTAGTGCTGGGGTGCTCTAAGGAGCCTTGAACCAGGTTTCTGTTACTGCACAGATATCGATGTTCTCTATGCTAAGGAAAGTTTCAAGTGCGTGCATCTTGAGGTTTAGACTTCTGGCATTGAGTAGCATTACTCTTAGTTTCTTATCCCTTGTGATACCTATGGAGGTGGGTTTGTCTTTTGAGCCTTGTCTAAAAAAGGCACTATGGGGGTAGCAAGAGCCTTTGCCAATATCCGAAAGCCCAGGGGTGACAGGTGCAAACCGTCCCTAGCGAAGCATCGTGGCTTGTCGAGCATGTCATCCCAGGCTGACAGGCATGGGATCCCCTTTGAATGACACCAATACTTAAGCCAATTGTTGAAATTGATCATCTTGTCTTCATATTGCGGCATCATTCTTGGTGAGGGTAAGATGCTACTCAAGGTCAGGGTCATACTGGCCTGGGCTACATGCTCAGAGATCTCCTCTATGTCTCTTTTCATGTAGTCCAGGGAGGTACGTCTCAGGTCATTCACACCAGCATGGACAATGACTGAGTCATATTTGTACTTGCCTTGGAGTGACCTGAGTGCTTGTGTTATGTGGCGGATCCTAGCGCCCGACAGGCAGCTCACCGTGACCTTCTCCTTGTTCAGCCTGGTGAGCGGGATGTCAGTGTGCCTGACGATAGAGTCACCTATTACAAGTGTATCAGGTGTGTTGTTTAGCCTTAAGGGCTGTGACTGTTCGGCACACTGGCTTTGTGAGCTATGTGTTGCACGTGTTTTGTTTTGGGGTAGCGGTTGGTTGGATGTCTGCTTTGGAGGTCTCTGCTGCTTAGGCAGATTTTTATTTAGAGCCTCGGAGTATGTTTTTGTGTGTTTATGTGTTTGGTTTGCTGTCGTGGTAGGTCTATGTGAGACTGGAATTGTAGTGAGTGTGGTTTCCTTCTCCTCCTGACTGGTTTCGCCAGTACTTAGTTGAGAGAGCTTAGCCTCCAGTATGGCTATATGGTTGCATCTCTCACATGTGTTGGAATTTGTTGGGAGGAGGAGAGGGTTGTCTGTGTACATGAGGCAGTTGTAACATTGCCTCAAGATTCCCAGATTCACCAGCTGGACCGGAGAGGAGATTGACAACTGACCTTTGGACATGCTAGAATAGTATTGTGAATTCCTTTATAATTGAAAAAAAGGGCCATTGGGGAACGAGGTAGTCAAGGGGAGTTTGTGAGGGTGTAGTGCTTTTAATATTTTAGTGCTGACTTATATAATTGCTTTAGTGAGCAAGTACCAGGTAACCTAAATGCAATGTGTTACAGGTAACTTAAATGCAAAAATGACAAACAGTAACTTTCTTTCAAGTGAAACAAGGAAATAAGTACAGTAAGCAATGCAGATATCACTAGGGATCCACAGAAGCGCTGAAAAGCCGCGTTTTAGATGGAATTAGCGTTTCAGGGAAATAACAAGCAAACAAACAAGCAGCATACAAATAAAGCTAGATTCAGCAGGCTTGGATCTAGTCTATGCTACAGCAAACAAGGTGTACCAATTTCAGTAAGAAACAGTTCAAATATGCGGGCACTATAAGCCTTTAACCAGAAATCCCCAGCTCAGAAGGGCAGAGTCCAGCCTCTCCTCCCACAAGAGTGCAGACCACAAACCTTCTTAATGTAAAATAACTGGCCTGAAGCCCAAGTGCTTAAAACAGAACTAATACACTTTTAGAATAACAGATACTGAGCCCTCAATCAGCAGTTCACAACTTAGAAGGATGTAAGCTACCTGTCCTGCCACCACAGTGCAGGCCACAAACCTTCCTATGTAAAACAACTGGTCTGAAGCCCAAGTGCTTCATCCAAAAGACTTAGAATGATAGCTACACTTTAATCAAGTTACTATCAAGCAGTAATAAATACAATTGAATACTTTAAAGAATGCCTGGATTAGTGCTCAAGTTATACAAACAAAGCTAGATTCAGCAGGCCTGGATCTAGTCTATGCTACAGCAAACAAGGTGTACCAATTTCAATAAGAAGCAGTTCAAATATGCAGGCACTATAAGCCTTTAAACAGAAATTCCCAGCTCAGAAGGGCAGAGTCCAGCCTCTCCTCCCACAAGAGTGCAGACCACGAACCCTTTTAATGTAAAATAACTGGCCTGAAGCCCAAGTGCTTAAACCAGAATTAATACACTTTTAGAATAACAGACACTGAGCCCTCAATCAGCAGTTCCCAACTTAGAAGGATGTAAGCTACCTGTTCTGCCACTACAGTGCAGACCACAAACCTTCTTAATGTAAAACAACTGGTGTGAAGCCCAAGTGCTTAAACCAGAATTAATACACTTTTAGAATAACAGACACTGAGCCCTTAATCAGCAGTTCCCAACTTAGAAGGATGTAAGCTACCTGTCCTGCTACCACAGTGCAGACCACAAACCTTCCTAATGTAAAACAACTGGTCTGAAGCCCAAGTGCTTAATCCAAAAGTGCTTAATCCAATCCATCTTACATCAAGGAGGGCTCCCCTGCACCCTTGTGAAAGAAGAGCGTAGACTTAGCTTTGTCTGAGCTGGGGATTGCTGGAGGAAGGTTCATTGTGAGCTTTCCTATAAGTAGGTTACCTTAAAAAGTGTTTATTTTCACTTGTATTTAAGCCTCAGACGAGCATTGCTGTGCACAATGCAGCATGGATTAGCAGTGCTCTGTATAGACACAAACTGCTTGAAACACAATTTTTCTTTAGACATCTGTGAGTGGAACACTCCCAAGCTTTCCTGCTGCACTACAGCGGACTCAGCGTTGCCACATTTATCATCCCTAGCCTTCAACAGAATAAGCCCCTTTGTTAGTTCTAGCACAACAAAACTAGACTAGCCCACTCCCTTCCCTAATATTACATATGGTAAAAAAACTGCTATAATGAACAGCCAGTTTCCCATCATTTCTTCAGTCAGCCTGATTGACAAGGGCATCCTGAGGAAATGTAGTAATTGCCTCATGTATACTGGCAATCACTTACTCCTAAAACAAATACCCTATGTGAGAAATGTAATTACACTATGAAATTGGAGTCAGTTCTCTCACATAAGAACAAACCAGACATCAAACAGGCTGTTAGCACACATACTTCACCTCTCACACAAAATAAGGTCACAACACATAAACCCACATACGCGGAGGTACTCACTAGAAGCCTACCAAAAGATCAGAGACTTCCCAAATGTAATCCACTTGTACACACTGCTATGCAATTAGTAACCACTACACATAATAACACATACAACAGTGTCTCAGCAAATAAGCCCCTAAGGCAAAACACTTCAAAATTTAATGTCTTAATCATAGGTGACTCCATAGTGAGATACACAGATGTTCCACTCACAAGAATGGATAAAGAGAAGGTCACGGTTAGCTG
Organism: Protopterus annectens; assembly: GCF_019279795.1. Lineage (NCBI taxonomy): Eukaryota > Metazoa > Chordata > Ceratodontiformes > Protopteridae > Protopterus > Protopterus annectens. Next base: position 560,659,377 of record NC_056733.1, read on the forward strand.
CTTGTCAGGTGCCAGGATCTGTCAAATCATGCATGCACTCAAATAACTCAATAACAAGTGCTGTTATGACTCTGTTATAGTCCATGTTGGGGTGAATGATTTGAAACCTACCTCTCTAGACTATATGAAGAAAGAGACATGATTGAAGTCTCAGATTATGTGTCCCAGCTGGGTATTACCGTAGCACTAAGCAGTATCCTACCTTCCCCAGGATGATGCCACAGTATAAACAAAAAGTGATCAACTTCAACAATTGGCTCAGCTTCTACTTTCAGTCCAGGGGGATCCAGTATCTGTCAGCCTGGAAAGGCATGGTCAACAGGCCAGGGTGCTTTGCCAGAGATGGTCTACACCTGTCTCCTGTAGGCTTTTGGATACTGGCAAAGGCACTGGTCTCACACATAATGCCTTTTTTAGGCAATGTCAAAACAACAAAACTTCTGATGTAACAAAATTCAGTTGGGACAAACTAAAGGTTTTGCTGCTTAATGCTAGGAGTCTGAATGGGAAGCTGCAATCCCTGGAAATACTCCTCACCTTGGAAGATGCTGACATCTGTGCAGTCAGTGAGAGATGGTTAAAGGCTACAAAGAGCACAGTGGTCATGCAAGGCTACAATGCATTCCACACGTTCAGACATCAAAATGAGGATGAAAGAACAAAAGGTGGAGGTGTATCCATCTTCATTAAGGCCAAGTACACCTCAAGACTGGTCAAGCAGTATGATTCTCTCAAACTACTCCATGTCCAATTAACTATAGTCAAAGTACCCTATCACATCATTGCTAGCCATAGGTCTCCCACCATGAACCAAGAAAAGCACATCATCTACCTGGACTTACTGGAGTCACTCAACATACAGCCCAACATTTTAGTCATGGTAGATTTCAATTACTCCTCCATCAACTGGGAGACGTACATGAGCACAAAAATGCTTGCCCAGAGGTTCCTAGACTTTATCAACTTAAATGCTTTGGAAGAGAAAGTTTGCAACCCAGAAGGGGTTCAAATGTCCTAGACATAGTACTCACCAACATGGGGGTCACTGCACTGCCCCCTGTGTGATGCCGTTCCTGGTAAGGTTGGACCAGAAATCAGTCTTGTTTGAAGTAACTATTGGACCTGACACCCCACAGGAGCAAAAAATTCTAAAAAATGTTTCCAAAGCAAATAAAAGCCTACTAAGCGATGGTATGAAAAGTTTTATACCTGCCGCAATCACAGACAACAATGTCTCCTATGCAAGGGTGTATGCAAGTGCCCTATATAAACAGTTAAACAACTGCATAGACTCAGCTGTACCTGACCAGATCAAAACCAGGTCCTCCTGAATAAACAAGCCACCCTGGTAGACCTCAAATATAAACAGGTTATATAACAAGAGGAGGAAACTGATGTGTAAGAACAAGAGGGAACAAATTTAGCAGAGGAAGAATTCCCTCCACAGCTTGAACAAGCAAATCAGAAATCTTGTAAAGTCCTCTAAAATGAACTACAAAGCTAAAATAGCATCCCTAGCCAAGGTTAATGATAAGGCATTCTTTAAATGCATCCAAAATCTAAAATTGAATGCCCAGCTATGTGCCGAACTGGTAATGGATGGCACGACTCATACTATATTGGAGGAAATTGCCAACCTGCTAGCTGACAGATTTGAAGCAAACTTCACCCCCCCCCTGTACCTACCAGCCATACCCCAAAGCATACCTGACACCAGTCCTCTGCCTAATATCTCTAGACAGCAGGTCATATCTGGACTCCTCAAAGACATAAACATGGCCTCAGTAGGAGCTGATAACATCCCAGATTGCTTACTAAGCAAGCTAAAATAGGACCTAGTGGATTCATTTGACATTCTCTTTAACTATAGCCTGAGAACTGGCTTTCTTCCAGCAGAGTGGAAAACAGCAACAGTAATCCCCTTGCACAAATGGAGGCCATCAACCAACCCTGGGAATGATAGACCCATAAATCTAACCAGCCTCATCTGCAAGGCCATGGAAAGAATTATGGACTTTATCAACAAGAACATAGGCAACATTTAAACTCTAGAACTAAACCCAGTTTGACTTTGTCAAAGTAGATTATGCTTATTAAACAAGTAGACTTTCTCAAGAAAGTTACCAAAGCCTCGGATGAAGGTAAGATAGTGCATACTGCCTATCTTGACCTAGCCAAGGCTTTTGACACAATCCCCCACTCAGGTATTATTGAGAAACTCTCCCAGCTAGGAATCAACCCTTACATCATTAGATGGGTAGCCAGTTGACTTACTGACAGAACACACACTGACAAAGTTGATAATTCCACCTCTACCAGTAGGCCCACCACCAGTGGCGCACCACAGGGATCTGTGCTGGGCCCTTTACTGTTTGGAATCTATTTCTTGGAAGTCCTGGATAAAGTAGACACTCTTTAGCTTACCAAGTTCTCTGCTGCTTACAAGTTAGGTGCAATCATTATGTCCCACATTGATGTTAACATATTACAGGAGGGACTAACATAGACAAACTTATGCAAAAAAGTGCATTATTATGCCCTTTGACAAATTAGAATTCCCTGCTAATTCCAATATTGACAGCACCTCCCTAAGTTCAGACCCAGTGGTGTCAGATCTGGGAACAGAGGTTGATAGCAATCTGAATTTTGACCACCAAGTTTCCACGGTGGTAAGGAAAGCCTTCTGCATTGCGCATGTCATAGGTTAAAGGCATCACATCCAGGTCTAAGGATGTTATAACTCTACTGTGCTTGACCCTCATCAGACCATTAATAGAGTATAATGTTCCCTTTTGCATGTACCTCACCATACGCCTGCAGCAGCTGGAGAGACCACAAAAGTTTTTCACCAAGAAAATACAGGGCCTCCCAACCATGATCTATGTGGAGAGACTGAATGCCATGTCACTGTACTCTGTATCTTACAGGTTGCTGAGAGGCGACTTGTGCCTGTCCTACAGAGCAGTCTCTAACCCTGCCCTGATGGAAATGTTGCACATACACAAGGCAAATGGCACAAGCGTTACTCCTTCTAGGGATATTAACCTAGCCTGTGACATAAACAGAACATGCTGGAGATACAGATATCTCCCAGATATTGCAGCTCCTCTGGAATAAACTTCCTATTCACATGAAGCAGAGCTCCTCACTGATCTTATTCCAGCCTAACCTAGAAATATGGATGGGAGACCACAAATTCACCCTGGGGGTGGCACCTGTGTCTCTCATGGAGAGAGACAGTCAGCGTTGATCATAGACACGCTCTGCAAATTATGTCCATCTAACTCGGGATTAACATGGCTGGGCTTGTAAGGGATCTAGGGCCACTAGCCTAGTAACCCCCTATGGACCTATGAACCTATGAAAATCATCATCTTCCTGTTCTAGGTTCATAGGTTCATAGGATGTTACTAGGCTATTGACCAGAGGGACTTTACAAGCCTAGCCGTTACATTCTAATATAATACTAGATGAGAGATATCATCTATGCCCAAGGTTTTTCTAGTAAGAATTACCCATGTTCAGGAGAAAAGCCAAGGCAATCCGTGGCAGAAATCTACAGTTTCCCATCCAGTCATCCAGGCTGCACTTAAACGGTCAAGTAGGTGCACTGCTTGATATGGATTGGAAGCCTATTCCAGAGGAGTGGCAACCTCTGTGAGATGTATCTGTACCTCCAGCGGGTCCTGTTTATGTCACAGGCTAGACTGAGGTCCCTGGAAGGGGTGACTCTAGTCCCATTTGACCTATGGATGTGCAGCATTTCCATTAGATCTGGGTCAGAGATAGCCCTGTAAACCAGACATAAGTCACCTCTAAGTAGTCTGTACACTACTGAGTACAGTGACAGTGACTTCATTCTGTCCATATAAGATAAGTGCTGGAGACCCTGAATTTTCTTAGTTAAGGTGAGTGATGTAGAATGCCTTCCTCACCGCAGTAGACACATGGTGGTCAAAGAGGTCACAATCACCTTGTATTCCCAGATCTCTTGTTACTGAATTGGTACCTAATGTATTAGTGCTTATTTTTTAATCAGAAGGGACATTGTTTTTACCAAAGGGAATGATGATGGATTTGCTTATGACTCTAATCTGCTTGAAACTAGCGTTTACTAAATGTTCGATGTGTATTATTATCTTGGAGCTTTTCTCCAGGGGCCTCCACTGAAAATGGACATATATCCAGCTGGACTATCCTGGTTAACAAATGTAAAATAAAATAAAATAAAATAAATAAATAAATTTTTAGCATTTAGTTTAAGACCATGGCTTTGGCACCAGCCATCGGTCTGTGTAAGCCCTTGTTGAAGTATGCTGACATCACTAGGGGATTCTATGATAGTCCGTAATTTGCAGTCATCTGCAAACTTGGTTAGCCACAGCCCCTCCATTTTGGCCTGGACTTCTAAGAAATATATGCCAAGCAAGAGGGGGCCCAGCACTGACCCTTATGGGTCCTATATGGACAGACTCAAAAAACTCCAACTATTCTCTGTCCCATATCGCATACTTAGAGGCAATCTCTGCTTGACTTACAAAGCAAAGTCTGACCCAGCTCTGTTAGAAATGCTACATCTAAAGAAATCCCAATCCCTCCACACTACATGCTCCAGAGACCTTAAACCTCATTACCACAATCAACCAAACAAGCTGGATGGACAGATTCATAACCCAGAGACTGCCCATGCTATGGAATAGACTTCCCATACATGTCAAGTGGAGCGCCTCACTGGGCCTCTTCAAGAGAAAACTTGATGAGTGGCTAAGAAATAGAAAATTCACCCAGGGGATCACTCCAGTAGCTCTACTCGACAGAGGCACTGGGAACTAAGGTCAGGTGGCACATTGCCAGGGTAATCCTATGTACTAGGCTTGTAAAGGCTCCAGGGCCATTAGCCTAGTACACACCTATTAACCTATGAACCTATGAGTGAAGTGCTACCACAAACAAACTTAAAGATATGGATACAGCAGTGTACCTTAAACAGCTCATAAAAGCGTGATTATTCAATAAAAGTTCTTCACTTTGTATAAACAAGCCAAGAGCCATTCAATTGTACAGAATTTATAAAGTCACTAAAAACAAGATAAACTGATTAATAAGCCCTCCAGCCAATAAAACTACATGCAGAAATCTCAAGTGTTTCCTCAATCTAGACAGAGCGGGCTACCTCCCAGTGTACTAAAAGGAAAATCCACTGACCTTGATGAGAAAACAAGTGCTTGCTAGAGAGTAAAAAATAACCACTTTATCCAATAACTAGCTACATATTAAATTCAGAAAAAGATAATAAGAGGGAAAATACACTTTTTTAATATAAGCATAAGGAAAGGCAGATAAACAATTAAAATAAAAAAATCAAGATAGCAGCAGTGTAGAAAGGGAGGAGCTTATTAAGCTCAATTTACAGTAGGGGTGGGAAGCTTAAAATCACCAGGTTTAAATAGAAGATTGACAAGTAGGAGAGTGGGTGAGAATGCCTAACAGGAACTCACCAGCAGTGCTATACATTATGCAACCTTGAAATCCTTCAGACAAAGGCCCAGAATTTAGCTTTGTATTTAAGTATCACTCAGGAGACAATTTAAATTAACCAATGAAAAAACATGTAAAATATGAGCCTACATAATTTAAGAGTCTGTCTCTTGCACAGAATAAAATCACCAGGCTAAGATTTCTTAAAACAGAAAACAAAATGAAGCAGGTAAGACAGAAAGCAGCTCTATTAGTCAAAGACAAAAACATAGCCTTATTTTCTCACCCAGAAGGGAATCACAAGCAGTGCTATACCTTGTGCAGGCTTGAAATTCTTCAAAGACAAAGGCCCAGAATTTCAGTTTGTATTTAAGTATCACTCAGGGGACAATTGAAATTAACCATTGAAAAAACATGGGAAATATAAGCCTAGGTTGGCAAACAACTTCAGTAATTTATGCATGACAAAGCAGGGTGATTATCTCTCAACTAGTTACATTCTCAGAAAGTCCCATCCTACAAACACCAAGATCTATTCACCCTGGTGTCTCTGTTTCCACTACATTCTCTATAAATTGCTGTCACCTCATTAATTGATCAATCAGTTAATGAGGGGACAGTGACTACACTTGAACAGTCGTTCAAGCAATAGCATATATGCTACTTATTTATAATACTTCTTCAGATGAAATGAAGCTTTTTGGACATCTTACCCATTTCTTGTGAAGGAAGTTCAAGTAAGATTTATACATAGTAACACATGAACCTGCAGCCTACACATTATAACATCCTAACCATTATGTGAATCCCAGTCATTTCCCCTCACACAGAAGCAGAGATAGTAAAACTTCCCCCATATCCACACAGAAACAGAGGTAGCAAAATCTTCCCATATCCATGGCCAGCCACATATGTAAGGATATTTCAAATACAATATATTAAACAGTATTCCTTCAGCTTACTTCCCCTCTCATTCTATTCACAGTATTAGGAGATATAAAATATCCAAGACAGAGTATACTCCTAATAATACATTGTTATCCTCAGCACTTGAGTCTGTATGGATTAGCTTATTTATTTATTACATTTTGATAAGTAAATGTATTTTACTGAGCCAAAAGCTTCATTACAATGAATACTCAGGGAGAAAACTATGAGTCAAACTTATGTAAGTTTTTAACAAAAGGTGGTCAACCTAAGCTGTATGCCTTCAAGTAGCAAGAGAAAATTCTATATGCAGAGGAAAAGTATGCAGGACAGGTGCTCACTTTTGTAATTCAAACTGCTCATAAATTCATTCTTGTGCCCAGGATGGATCCATGCAAGAAGGTAGGTAGGACTATAGAGTTTGTAGCTTGCATTACTGATTACTGGGTGAAGAAATTACTTAGGAGATGTTTTTTTTCTAGGTGAATGTTGGTCCTGTTGGTAAAGTATTTGCACTACATACAGTCTAAGGATGCTGACAATTTATATACCAATATCTTTGATACTGTGTACTGTTTCTATTGACATACCAGAAAGTGAGTTAAATTTGATTCGTTTGTTGCCATCTATAGTTGTGTTAATGTTGAAAAATTTTTTTAGTAAAGTTTAGCAGGTTGGTATGGAGTTAAACCAAATGATATTGCAGTTTTGAACATCAGTTCCTGAGAAGAGCATTACTATATAATTTATGCTGAGGTGTCCTTGCCTTGGAGACATGGTGAGACAGATTGTATGCAACAGCAGTGAACAACAATTTTTCCAGGAACTTACCTCCTATGTTACACTTTTTAGAAATGGTTTAGACTGTGAAATACAGTTGCCTATCTAACAGTTTGAGATCTGTTGGGCAAAAAGTAACAAGCAAAGAGGAATCACACTGGAGCTGATAACTAATGAAAAGTATTTCTGACAATATAAAATGACTTATTGTGTTGAATGCCTTGATACATCAAGTAAATATCACTCTTTACATGTCTTTTATCAATAATTTGTCTTACATATTTTGTGAAGGATATTAGACCTGTGTCGCTTTGGTAAGCAATATGAAATCTCAATAGAGTTTGAGTCAGGATAGATAACTGTAATATTTTTTATGTACAACACAGTCCAAAACTTTTTCAAAATCTACTAAGAAAAGCTATAGGGCTATAGACCATTGCACCAAGTGGACCACCTTTTAGATCTCTGTTAGAATGTCGACTAGCCAAAATGTTGACGTTCAGTGCATCAATCCATCATCAAAAAAGGTATAACATCGAAGTGGTATATAGTTGAATACCAGAACATTACACAATTCAAGTGGGTGATTCTGCAAGATTGCCATACAGCTGGGATTGAGGTTTTGCCTCTTCTCAGCTGTATTTCAGTCTCAGAGATGGCATATATAATTAGTTAGGAGTGTAGGGAGCAGACCCTCACATGGAGGTGCAGGGGGCTTGCCTCTTTCAAAACCATGTTTTAGTTACGTTTCCAGCATTTGTCTATATGGCACTTTAATGTATCTTTTCAATTACATTGGAGCAATGTTATGAATGTCAACACTTTGGCTAATTGATATTTTAACATAGATCCTAACCTTTTATGTGCACGACAATGACAGAGTTTGTTAGCTCAGGTACTATCCTTTCAACAGTATTCCAGTTAATTACCATCATGCTGCTATAATCCAGTTTGCCATAAGCATATGCAGATAAACAAGGAATAATTTATCAAAAAAGGGGGATTTGTGTGGCTGATGAACTGTAGAAGACTGAAGATAGCTGTTTTGATTAAGGGTTGATATCAAAAGTTGAATATCACATAGTTTAGGTCATGATCCTCTTTACTGAGCTTAACCATTGTATTCTGTATGCAGTTAGCAAAGCAACTGTTGAATAGTGCTAAGCTGTTTTGTTTGTTTGTTTGTTTAATATGGGAAATAGATGTTCTTGTGCATATTGTTACCTTGGTGTTTCCAGGAAGAAGGCTAAGGCTGTTCCAGGCAAGTCTGGGAAATGAAGCAAAAGTATTGTCAAGGTTGAAGAAATATAAGATACTTAGAATTTTTGTAGATAACTTACATTTGTTTCTTTGTGTCAGATTACAGGTGAAATATCTACAAATGAGCTGTGTCTTTCATTTGTCATGTTATATCCTTTATATAATCACTCTGTAAGGTTCATGTTCAACTACAAGTAATAACTGCTTTAAATCATATTTACCTTAGTGATGTAGTCCGGTCCACAATATTTAGCTCAATTTGAATGAAGTGGCCTAGTGGACTGTCCATTGTTGACACCTACTGTAGAAGCTTCATCCAACTGGAAGTAGGGTAAATTCAAATGTATATTTAGTTACATGTCTGTAGTTTGCAATCCAAATGGTTATCTCAGACTTACTATCTTTTAATGATTTCTTAAAACAAAGACAAGCAAATGATCCTTTATCTTGTCTACATACCTCTCTTTTTGCAGAACATCCTGACATTTGTCTCATATTTTTGGTGTGTTCCTCATAAAATTTGTAGTTTTCTGGCAAATCATTAGGGATTGAAGTCAGAAAGTAATCTGGGTTTCGGATTTCATATCCTTCAGAAAATTCACACTAATGTAAAATGTTATTCTATCTCTGTTTTTAAGTTTATAAGAGCAATGTTTACAAAATGTCCCTGTTTTTGATTCTTTCTCCTCCACATTACTTATAGCTTTGTCTAGATTTCTTATGCTAAGAGGTTGAGAGGTATGCCTGTCTGACGTGAAGATGGAAAGATTTTGAGGGCATTTCTGAAACATGCTTGCAAAACAATTAGCCAAGAGACACTGTAGGCATTCATTTTTGGGATTAGAACAGAGGGATGGGGTCTCAATACTTACTAACCACAGCAAATATCATACATTTCACAATTTCTGCAATCATACTGCTATCCATTACATTCCAAGATGCTCTGCAGAAGCTGATCTTGACTGTTCACAGGGTATATACTGCGCCATAATATGCATGGCTTTACTGGAAAAGCTCACCCACACTCTGACACAACTTGCTGTGAGGGAAAGGTTAGTTTGCTTTTGCTTCCTTCTATTTTGTATTACTTTATTGCCTTCTTCTATTTTGGATACTGTGATTTGTGAGCCACACAGAATGTTTTCCCACCCTCCACCTTGGTGCTGTTGTGCTGTTAAACAACTGTCTTTCTAACTGCCTGCCCTTTATGTTAATTTGACCACATATCTCCTTCCCTCTCCCCTTTCATTGGCTGCTGTTAGTAGGCACAAAATTATCATTTTGTGAAATCACTCCCCTTCAACTATTTAAATTTATTGGTCATCCCACTGTACTCTATAGACCCAGAATACAAACTGACCACCCCCTTTCAATCTATCTTGCTTTTTTAAAATGAGTTGCTCGCCACTTAGCTAAAGCTTAAGTTATCCATTTTTTTCATATCTAACTGCTTAGTGCCCACTGCAGTGCTTAGGATATAACCCATTTTTTTTTTTTCATTTTAGTTTTAAACATCAATTGCAAGACCACCAGTTATGGGAGAGCCCACATTCTGCCTCTCAGTAATCATCTTGGGATTAGTGCTTCTGTTTTCCCCTGATGAGAGAAGGAGCATGGGGACATTATTTCTTGGAGTTTGCTGATCACTGGAAAGCCTAATAACTGCTTCATAGGTGACTGCTTGGAATTTTTCTCTTATATTCTGCTGCTGGTGAGAGAAGGAGCAGAGTGCACTCATTCTTGACTGTTTCTCACTGGGCAGGAAGTGCCTGTGCTTGACATTCCTGATTGGTCTGGATGCTACCAGGAAAAGGCTACAACAAGCCTACTGACCCTTGTATCATCTGGGACAAGAACATGGAACAACAAACAGGCTCTGGCTTGCTTCTCATGGGATTGGTGCTAACATTTTGCTTCTGGTGAGACAAATGCAAAGCAGCATTGTATCCCACCAGACTGAACTTGTGGTGAGACTAGCACTAGTAGTAGCCAGGCAGTAGCCATTCACGTGACTCCCCTCTTTTCCTTACTCCTGATAAGCTAATTTGTTGTTTTCAGTAAGTACTGCTTGATTTGTTTCTAAGTTTAGAATATCTGTCTAAATACTTCATCCTTAAGTTTTCAGTGCTCTCTATAGACACAGACACCTTGAGTGACATTTTTCCTGTAAAAGCATGATTAAAATTTCACCAGTACCTAGTTACACAAATGAAAACTAGTTTGCAGTGACGAGCACTATCCACAGCTTCAAACCAGATACTCCTGACATTGCTTTATATTCTCACTCCAACTGTCTAGTCAATAAAAAGGGTCTGCTGCCATGGATATGAACTTTCCCACTATCTCCGTTACTGGCTTGGTGGATAGGGGCATCCTGAGGCAATGTAGAAATTGCTTCATGTTTATTGACAACCAGTTAATTCTCAAACAGACTGCTATGGTATGTAAGAGATGTATTTACCCAATGTCACTGGAGGCAAAGCTCTCACACAGAAGTACTCCTAATGTCAACAAGGTTGTCAGTAGTGCACATGCTGCACCTATCACACACAGTTCAAAGCAGACATATAGACCCACAAATGCGGGCACAAATGAGGCACTTAAATGTAACCTTCCTAAACCTCAAAAACCTCCTAGATGAAGTACACATAACAAACACCCTCAGCAGCCCCAAATGCACTCTTTCAAAACAACACCCACATCAGCACATAGAGCCACATCTCATGGAGCCTCTACTTCTAAGCCCATAATTCATATCACCCCACAATCCAACATTCTGGTCACTGGAGACTCCATCATAAGACACACTGATGTCCTTTTCACCAGGCTGAGTAAGAAGAAAGTCACAGTCATTTACTTATCAGGGGCTAGGATGTGCCACATTATGCATGCACCGAGGTCATTGGGCCACAAGTACCAGTATGACTCAGTCATAGTCCATTTGGGTATAAATGACCTGAGACGTATCTCCCTAGACTATATGAAGAGAGACATCATGGAGTTCTTGGAATATGTGTCTCGGGCTGTTATGATCCTAGCATTTAGCAGCATTTTACCTGCTCCAAGGATGATTCCACAATATAAACAAAAGATGACTGACTTTAATAATTGGCTTAATTTTTGGTGTCATTCCAAGGTTGTGCAATATTTGTCAGCATGGAAGGAGGTGGTCAAGAGACCACTCTGCTTTATTGGGATGGTCTCCCCTCTAAGTTTTTGAATATTATCTAAACCATTGTCTTCCCCCATAGTGCCTTTTTTAGGCAATGGCAAACCAAAAGTACTTCTGACATAGCAAATCAAAACCAGGAAAATCTAAAGGTATTACTGCTCAATGCTTGGAAAAAAATGCACTCTCTAGAAGCTCTTTTCACCCTTGAGAATGGTGACATCTGTGTGGTCACTCAGACATGGTTTAAAGCTGAGGAGACCACACTGACAGTGCAAAGTTATAATGCCTTCCACACATTTAGGACAGCTACTACACAGGCATGTACTAAAGGTGGAGGTGTCTCTATTTACATCAAAAATAAATATACATCAAGGCTGGTTAAACAGGACAATGCACTTGAATGGCTCCATGTTCAAATCACCATAGGAAAAATCCAATACCATTTCTTGCAAGCTACAGGTCCCCTCTATAACCCAGGAAACCCATACCATTTATTTAAACTTATTGGAAACACTCACCATCCAAGGTGGCCACAGTGGTGCAGTGGTTAGCATTGCTGCCTCACAGCAAGAGGTTCTCCAGTTTGATCCTTGGCTGGGGTGCCTTCTGTGTGGAGTCTGTATGTCCTCCTTGTGGTCGCGTGGGTTTCCTCCGGGTGCTCCGGTTTCCTCCCACATCCCAAAGACATGCTGTAGGTGGATTGGATACTCTAAATTGGCCCTAGGTCTGTGTGTGTGTGTGTGTGCCTTTTGTGGAAGGTTGGGCACTGGGCTGGCAACTTGACACCATAAAAACTCCACTGCCAGTCATGAGTAGACAGGTGATCCGCTGTGGCAACCCCTAACCGGGAAAAGTCGAAAGAAGAAGGAAACACTCACCATCCAACTCAATCCCATATTCTTGGGCAACTTTAATCACCGCACTATTAACTGGAAATCCTATATAACACCAAATGTACAGGCACAGAGATTCCTGGATTTTGTAAACACAAACTCCCTGGACCAGATTGTCAATACACCAACCAGGGATGCAACCATTCTGGATCTGGTCCTCACTAATATGGGAGAGTGCTGCACACTCCCTAGTGTAATATCTTCCCTGGTAAGGTCAGATCACAAAATGGTTTTCTTTGAAGTAAAAATAAAACCTAGACCCCCAGTTGAACCTGGAATATTCAGGAACTACTCTAAGGCTAACTTCTTGCTATTAAGTGGTAACCTGCCAACATTTCAAGCCACCATAAACCCTGAAAACACTCCTGCCTATGCAAAATTGTTCACAGAAACCCTATACAAGCATGTTAATAGCTGCATATAGGCAGCTGTACCCATCAGGAAGAAGTACAGAACTAACTCAGAAAAGAAGCCACCCTGGTGGAATCAGAAAGTCAGTAGGCTAAATAACAGAAGAAAGAAAATCATGGCAAAAATTAGAAGGTGCAGCACCCATCAGGATAAAGGCACTCTTATCAAACTAAACAAACAACTCAGAGGACAGATAAAGTCCACCAAAGGCAAATTTGAGGTAAATTTGGCCCCCCAAGGCCAAGGACAACCATAAGGCATTCTGTAGTTATATCCTCAGCCTCAAACGCAATACAGAATTGTGTGCAGAGCTCATTGTAAATGGAGCCACTTATACTGAGCCAGAAGATATAGCAAACCTACTGGGCAATAAATTTAGCTCCAACTTTACCCCTCTCTCCCCCTCGGCCTTCCCTCAGGAAATACCATCAAATATAGCTCCCGCTGCTATCATTAGGGAACAGGTCCTTAATGCTCTCTCTAAGACCAAGAACACTGCATCAATGGGCCCAGACAATATTCCAGGATGCCTTCTAAACAGCATGCAACATGACCTATAAAGCCGTGTGGAATTGCTATTTAACTGTAGCCTCCAAGCAGGCTTCATGCTTCATGAATGGAGAACAGCAACAGTCATCCCTCTGCACAAAGGTGGGCCATCTACTACAGACCAATAAATCTCACCAGTCTTATATGTAAACCCATGGAAAGAATTATCAAGTAAACCTCCAGACACTGGACCAAACCCACTTGGTATTGTCAAGGGCAAGTCATTCCTACTCAACCTGGTGGACTTCTTTGTGAAGGTCACCAAACAATGGATGGGAAAAATGGTTCACACTACCTATCTTGACATGGCCAAGGCTTTTGACAGAATACCCCACTTGGGCATTGTTGACAAACTCAAGACGTTGGGTACAAGCCCGTATGTCACCCGGTGGATAGCCAACTGGCTCAAAGACAGGACCCAGGAAGTTAGAATTGAGGAGTCAACCTCTGCAAAGAGGCCAGTCACAAATGGAGTCCCTCAGGGATTGGTCCTTGGACTGCTCCTTTTTGGCATTTACTTCTTTGAAGTCAAGGGCAATGTCAGTGGTCACTGACTGACTAAATTTGCAGATGATTGCAAATTAGGAGCTGTCATTGAATCCCACACTGACACAAATGTTCTCCAGGAAGGGCTGACACAGACAAACAACTGGTGTCAGAGCCATGGACTAAAACTAAATGCCAAGAAATGCATAATAGTATCCTTTGGGAAGTCATCCATCTCTGGTAACTATCATATTTATAACAAAGCCCTTAGAGCCGACCCAATAGTTAAGGACTTAGGGACACACATAGACAGTAATCTAGCCTTTGACCATCATGTGTCTACAGTAGTGAGGAAATCGTTCTATGTTGCACGACTTACAAACAAAGGTATGGCATTTAAGTCCAAGGAAGTCATTGTTCCATTATATTTGGTATTCATCAGACCTATCATATGAGTACAGTGCACCCTTTGGTATTACCTAACAAGGCATGTCCAACAATTGGAAAGTCCACACATGTTTCTCACTAAAAGAATACAGGGCATAAGTAAAATGTCCCATGCAGACCACCTCAAGACCTTATCCCTGTATTCTGTCTCCTACAGGCTGTTGAGGGGAGATATATGCCTGGCATACAGTGCATTGTCACACTCCACTCTGACACAAAATTTACACTTCGTGTACTTTTTATTTTCAGGTATTTGATCGATTAATACCTCACAACTCACCTCTCACATCTACCATTTCCAGCTTGCAAACCTTCCTTGATATGTATGTGTGTGTGTGTGTGTGTGTGTGTGTGTGTGTGTATATATATATATATATATATATATATATATATATATATATATATATATATATACATATATATATATATATATATATATATATATATATATATATGGATTCCTATTACAAGAACAAAAGTTCACTACTTCAAACTTGTAATAGGAAGCCTCACTTCTGCAAAAGTTCACTTTAACAAAAGTGAACTTTTGCGTAAGTGCACTTCACCGAAAACACCGCAGCACAGTGGAGGACATAAAAAACAAGCTATGTCCTCCAATATGGTGCGATAGTCACAAACTTTAGGGTTAGGGCACGGGTTAGGTTAAGGGGATAGTTAGTAAAGCTATCCCCTTACCCTAACCCATGCCCTAACCCTAAGGTTCGTGACAATCACACCATAGTGGAGGACATTGCTATGTCCTTCACTGCGCTGCAGTCATCATGGACCTTAGGGTCAGGGCCCTATGGGCTATCCCCTTACTATGACCTGTGCCCTAACCCTAAGGTCCGTGAGTACTGCACGGAAGTTCAGTACAACACCCATTCGTTGTATTGAACTTCACGTAAGTGCACTTTCGATTAAGTGCACTTTCGCTGCAGTGAGCATTCCATGCACTATTTCGAACTAGTGAAAATTCGATCTAGTGTATGGAACCCATATATATATATATATATATATATATATATATATATATAGAGAGAGAGAGAGAGAGAGAGAGATGGAACTCTATCAGTTGTTTGAGTTTTCAGAAACTCCAAATTCATATTGGTCAAGATCATACGATCGAGTTTTTGAAAACACAAAGCTTTTGAATGGAGATCGCAGTACAGTGTGGATCAGGAAATTTACTCTTTTCCTTGCTGTAGTGCGATCTTGGAGTTGGTATATATAATTTGCAGGGGGGGTGAAAATGTAGATTTTTGCGGGGTTCTATGTGTTTTTTTTTTTGTTGTTGTTTTTTTTGTTTTTTTGATATTCAAGTATTTGGAAACTCGGACTACCTTATTCAGTTATGGCCACAGGACATATTTATTTTTATTTATTTATTTTTTTTAATCGAAGGTACTTTCCCTATGCTTTACTTTTCCCTCAGGTAAAACTCACAATTAATATGAATTATATGATCATGGACTATTAAGTTTCTTGTACTTTAATTTCCCCTCCCTCTTCAGACAACTGTAAAATCTGGCATTTCCTCCTGAGCTTCAACATGTCCCTGCAGCCACTTACAGATATCAGTTCTTCCTGCTAACACCTGCTATATCTTCCCCATAACTTCTTTCAGTCTTGTACCTCTCAACCCTTCAGTGCAAGAATTCTGGCTGAAGCCAAAAATAATGGGTGAACAAAATCTCCAAATCAGGGACAGATTTTAAATATTACTTTTATAAACTTAGAAAGTTGCTAGAATAACAGATTTTGATTATCTTGCATTTTTCTAAAGGCTACAAACTGAAACTCAAATGTCTGGTAGTACTTACTGACTTCATTTCTTAATGATTTTCCAGAAAAATATACATTTTATGAGGAAGCGACCAAAAATATGAAAATATACCAAAAAGAGAAAATCTGGACATTTATGTAAAATGCTGAACAGCTCTGAGGTATCATTTCTTAAGTGGCAACATTATTGTAGCAATCTTCCAGATTTTTCATACAGGTGCATCTTCAAAAAACATAATTTGTATGTACTTTACGCAACCATTGGTTGCAAGAATATTCTCTCCAACTCTTTGTCATTAGTTGTTTCTTTACTAAGACTTCTCTCCCTTCTTTATTGGCCCCATAGTGCAGAGGAATAAAGCCCTTATTACACCATAGATTCATAGATTCATAGATTATTACTAGGCTAATGACTCAAGGGGCCTGTCTAAGCCTAGCCAAGATTTTCCAACAGAATAATGATGTAGTGCATCCAAATAGGACATTGAGGGCCAGGCATCTGTAAGTTACCTCTGTCCATAAGGGATGAGGATACCAGACTCAGTGTAAATTTCCTAGTTCCCCATCCACTTGTCTAGGTTGTGCTTAAATTGGGTAATATACAAACCCAGCTTCACATGGATGAGAAGCCTATTCCATAGGAGTGGCAGTCTCTGGATCATACATCTGTCTCTATAGCATGTTCTGTTTAAGTCACAGACAAAATTCATATCTTTAGATCTTGTATTTCTGGTATTCTTTGACTTACAAATATGTAGGATATCCATAACTACGGGGCTTGTGGATGCCTTGTAAGGCAGGCATAGATCCCCCTCAGCAGTCTATGGGAGATTGAGTAGAGGGAAAGGGTTTTAATGCACTCTGTATAAGGCAGTTGTTTAAGGTAATATAAGGTTTAATATAAGGTTTTATTATTTTTGTAAGGAATCTTTGAGGTCGCTCTAGTTGCTGCATATGCCTGGTCAGGTACCTACCAAAGGGGGAATTTTACTCTATGACTGGTCGGATAAGGGTGGAGTACAATGAGATAATGACCTATTTGGACCTTGATGCAATGCCCTTACTTATAAGTTGCGCAACATGAAAGAATTTCCTCACAACTGTGGCCACATGATGGTTGAAGGTAAGGCTACTCTCTATGTGCGTACCCAGGTACCTGGCCACTGTGTTGACTCTTAGCAGTGTATTATCAACATGATAATTAGCCAGAATGGTTGATTTACTAAAGGGTACAATTATGCATGTCTGAGCATTGAGTTTAAAACCATGGCTTTGGCACCATTTATTAATCAGAGATAGCCCTTCCTGAAGAATGCTCATGTCTGCAGGGGAGTTGATGATAACACTCAGCTTGTAATCATCTGCAAACTTAATCAGCAATAAATCTTCAGTGTTTGTATCCATTTCAGAGAAATAGTTGCAAAAAAGGAATGAGCCCAATACTGAGTCCTGGGGGACACCTATACTGACATGCCTCTTGGTAGAGGTGGCCTCATCTATTTTGACCTCATGGGTCCTATCATTAAGACGGCTATCCAGCAGGTGATAAAAGGGTTTATACCTAAATTAGTGAGCTTGTCTTTATATGCCTGAGAGGGTATTGTCTCAAAAGCCATGTCCAGGTTGAAGTAAGCTGTGTGCATAGTCTTACCTTAATCCAGTGCTTTAGTGACCCTCTCAAAAACGTCCACCAGATTTAA
The DNA here is from genome assembly GCF_019279795.1 of Protopterus annectens. Taxonomy (NCBI): domain Eukaryota; kingdom Metazoa; phylum Chordata; order Ceratodontiformes; family Protopteridae; genus Protopterus; species Protopterus annectens. The sequence goes on from NC_056733.1 coordinate 560,677,265, forward strand.
TAGGCATGACCTTCCTTTACCAAAGCTGAACTGTGATGGGTCCAACATTTGCAGGTTACCTATGTCCTCATTTATCATGTCTATGATGATTCTTTCCATGGCCATACATATGAGGCTGGTAAAACTTATGGGATTGTAGTTACCTAGATCAGTAGCTGGACCTTCTTTGTGTTGGAGAATCACTATAGCCATCTTACATTCTTTGGACCCATCACAGACAAACCCTGACTGAAAGTTCCAGTTGAAAACTGATGCAAGTGGACCAGACAGGTCATGTTTCATGCTATTTATTAAACATCCTAGGATGTTATCAGGGCCCACCGATGCAGTGTTTTTGGCCTTGGAGAGTGCATTAATGACAAGTTCTCTAGTAATGGTTGGGGGGATTGTGTTATGTGATATTTACTTTGGACTAGCACGGGGAAGTGGGGATGGGGATTTGAGCTGAACGTGTCAGCCAAAAGGTTGGCAATGGCCTCAGGTTCAGTATGCGTGATGACATTTGCAATAAGTTCTGCACATTGTTGTGTATTTCTTCTGAGGTTACAGACATAGCTGTAGAAAGCTTTGCGGCTGTCCTTTGCTCCTTTGCCTAAGAAGCTATTTTTTTCCTTCAAATTTAGCCTTTGAAGTATTAAGCAACTCTCTTAGCTGTCTGTTTAGATTTGTCATGGGGCTTTTAGTATGTATGGCTTTGTTCTACCTATGCTTGGCCAAGATTGTTTTTTCTTTCATTGTACAACCAATTGATAGTGTGATTCCACCAAATTGGTTTGTCTTTTGAGTTTGTCTTACTCTTAATACATATGGACACAGCTTGCACTATACAGCTATCAACATGGCTATAGAGAGATTTTGTAAATAGCTCAGTGCATTCTATGGTGTTTACTGGGTTTGGAAGTGATTGGAATTTAGCCAAAGTGTTGCTTAGCAGAGTGAGGTTAGCCTTGGAATAGTTCCTAAAGGTTTTTGTTTTTTTCCTGAATCTGTGGATTTAATTTTTATTTCAAGTAATACTGCCTTATGGTCATATTACATTGGGTGAAAACATTGCCCCCCCCCCCCATGTTCGTGAATGGAAGATCAAGGATGTTTGTACCCCTGTCAGGAGAATGAACCAACTGTTCCAGGATGTTGGTATTAACAAAGTTTAGGAATCTCTGGGCATGTGCATTAGAAGTGGTGTAGGATCCCTAATATATAGAGGCATAGTTGAAATCCCCATGAACATCATATTGGGTTGAATTGTGAGAGACTCTAGCACATTGAGATAGGTAGTATGGCTTTCTTGGGACATGGAGAGGGACCTATATGTTGCAAGAATATGGTACAGCGCCATGTTTATGATGACTTGCACATGTATGGGTTCCAGTGGGTCATACACTTTAACTAGTCTGGATGTGAAACTGGTCTTAATATAGACTGACACTCCTCTACCTTTAGTTTCCTCCTGTGCAGTAGCTGGTCTAAAGGAGTGAAAAGCATTATAACCTTGCATTGCTGAGGTACTCTCAGTGACCTTAAACCATGTCTCCATTATTACACTAATGTCTACATTCTTCAGGGAGTGGAAGGCTTGCAGGGAGTGGAGTTTTTTGTTAAGACTTCGAGCATTGAGCAGTACCAGCTTCAGATATTCTTTCATAGGCTCAGTTAAGTTGATAAGTTTATCAGTTTGGCATTGCCTAAAAAAGGCACTGCTGGGGTTGAAAAGGTCTTGCCAATATCCAAAAGTGTAGAGTGGATAAGTGCAGACCATCCGTGGCAAAGCAACATGGTCTGTCAACCATGTACTCCCAGGCTATTAAGTATTGTACCCCCTGGATCAACACTGGAAGCTAAGACAGTTGTTGAAATCAACCATTTTCTGTTAACATGGCATCATCCTTGGAGAAAGTGGTATGCTGCTCAATGCTAGGCTCATACCTGCCTGAGACACATAATCAGTGAGCTTGATCATGTTTCCCATCATATAATCAAGGGAGGTATGTCATAGGTCATTAACACTCACATAGACAATGACAGAGTCATACCGGTACCTGTGGTTACTGACCTGAGTGCCTGTGTGACTTGATGGATCTTAGCCCCGGAAAGGCAACTAACCATGACTCTCTCCTTACTCAGTCTGGTGAGGGGGGACATCAGTGTGCCTCACTTTAGAATCACCAATGACCCGGAAATTTGGCTGTGTTTGCCTTAAGGCATAGCAATGGAGGCATTGGATAAAATGTTAATATGTGTAACAGGGTTTTTATGTGATGTCTTAGTGTTTTAGAAAGGCTACCTCTTAATGCCTCAGCATAAGTAGTTTTATGTGTATAGCATTTACCCTGTGCAGTAGGCTTGGTTCAAGTATCACTGACAACCTCTATAGGATTAGTTTTGGTTGTATGAGAGAGTTTTGCCTCCAGTGTTAAAGTGTAAAGGCCACATGACTGCAGACCACAGACCAGAACAAAGACACTTAGAATAACAAGCATAATAAGCTTTCACCAGCAATTTCTATCTCAGACGGGTACAGCCTATCCTCTCCTGTCACAATAGTTTAGACCACAAACCTTCCTAATGTAAAATAACTGGCTTGGAGCTCAATTCTTAAACCAAAACAAAGGCACTTAGAATAATAGGCACACTAAGTCTTCACCATCAATTTCCAGCTCAGAAGGATTCAGGCTACCCTCTCCTCCCACTAGAGTGTAGAACACAAACCTTATTAATGCAAAATAACTGGGTTGGAGCCCAAGTACTTAAACCAAAGCTAAGACACTTTCAGAATAACAGATACAATAAACTTTCAACCAGCAATTCCCAGCTTAGATGGGTGTAAGCTATCCTGTCCTACCACAAGAGTTTAGACCAGAAACCTTCCTAATGTAAAATAACTGGATTGGAGCTGAAGTGCTTAAGTTAGAATAAAGACACTTATTATAATCACTATAATAAGCATTCACTGGTAATTCCCAGCTCAGAAGGATGGAAGCTACACTCTCCTCCCATCATACCTCTCAGCTGTACAGATTTTCGCAGAATGTCCAGATTTTTGCCTAATATTTTTGGTCTGTTCCTCATAAAAACTGTGTTTTTTGACAAATCACTGGGATGATTTAAAGATTAAAGTCACAAAATAATGTCAGGCATTTGAGCTTCAGACTTCATATCCTTCAGAAAATGTATGTTATCACAAATCCTGTTGTTATATGAACATTCTAAGCTTGTAAGAACAATATTTAAAATGTGTCCCTATTTTTGGGCCTTTGTCTCCCATTTTGTCAGCCTTTGTCCAGATATCTTGCACTAAGAGGTTGTGAGGTATGCCTCCCACAAGAGTGTAGACCATAAACCTTCTTAATGTAAAATGACTGGCCTGAAGCCCAAGCACTTAAACCAGAAATAAGACACTTTAGAAAAACAGACACAATAAGCCTTCAATCAGCAATTCTCAACTTAGAAGGGTGTAAGCTACATTTCCTGCTGCAAGAGTGTAGACCACAAACCATCCTTATGTAAGATAACTAGTTTGAAGCCAAAGTACTTAAATTGAAGCTAAGAGGCTTAGAATAACAGTTACAGTTTAATCAGGCTACTAACAAGCAGTAATAAATGCAGCAGAGCATATGCAATGGAACACTTTAAGAACAAGCAGCAAAAAACAAAATAAAGTAATAAAGTAGGAATAATCACAGATACAGTAAAAGCAGCTGAATAAAGTCCATTCTTTAGTGAGTGGAAAGGGAGCAAATAGAAGATAATTCAAGTTTAAGAGACTAAGGGGGTGGGCCTTCCCAAAGTACTCAGTAGAATGAGCTGATGAGATGGGAATGGCAGAAGTGCCCAAAACTAGATTTATAGTAGGGACGGGCAACTCAAAAGCCACTAAGTTTAAGAGTACAACAGCAGTAGGGCAGGTGGGTAGGAAAAATCAAGTGCAGACAGAGAACAGCAAGTCAAACATGCAGTCCAGCTAAATAAAAATGTCTCCAAATATTTCTAGTTAAATGAAGAATGCTATTTCTCAGCTTCTCCCACTAATTAGCTGAATATTATTCACTGTCTACAAAGGGATTTTCTAAATTTTCTAACTGACCCTAGCCAGGACCTCTTAAAACACCATATCAACAAATAACTTAAAACAAAATAAATGCAATAAAAGAAAAGGATAACAAAATAGAAATAACCAAACCTTAAATGAAAAATCCCATTTTCAATAACAGCATAGAGTGATGGAACCTGCGGGACCACAGGTGGAAAACTGGAATGAGTACCTGATGTTGGCTACCCGTCCTGGTGAGAGAGTGGCGGCTTGGGTTTACTGCAATAAGCAGTGTATCAGCCTGGTGAGCTCCATGTTTACACACTTAGTCAGGGAACTGAGCATGAGTGGAAGAGCTCAAGCATATCCCAAGGGCAGGAGTTGGCAAGGCTGCTACAAGGTGGGGGGGGGGGTAGAGCACAATCCCTGGCAGCAGTATGATGCTCCACTAGCATATTCAGTATTCTCAGCAGTCATGCGTGTTGGGTGAGCCTGGGGGGGGGGGAGTAGGTGAGTTTGATACATCAGGCAAATATCTAAAGAGGCTGGTGGCAGCTGATGTGCATCTGCAGGTAGAAAAAAAAGACTACTCTCCTTTTTTATTTTATCTAATTCTTGTTCGATAAAAGATTGTTGGTACCTCAGTAATGGATTTTCTAATAAGATTTAATAAGTTTTGCACATTATTTTGCAAATTAATTTCCCAACCTCGAATTGGTGTACTGTGTTTTCTGCTGTGGTTTGGCCTAGCCCGTGTAATTTCTTTCAGTCTGTTTTTATTGATTAGTTTGTTTCCATTTTTTTCAGTATTAGTACATTTTCCTTTTTACTATGAGTCATCTACCCACCCTCCCACTAACAGAAGATTATCATGGGGATACACAGTATAGTTTAATAGACATACACCTCTCCACTTTCATTTATTTTTAGTTTCTGTTCCCAGGTGGTATTTCACTGACAGGTCATTTAATATCTCATTAAACAGGAGTTTTAGTACCTCATTTCCATTTTTTACACAAAAATGATTTCTCTTTTGTAACACACTATTCCGTATCATTTAGTGTACTCACTTATGATATCCCTTCTCACATTCCATCCTCTCCTCATTCATGAATGGATTATCTGTGCTTTCATTACAGTTCAATTTGTTTCTATGTTATCTTTGATCTTAATCTCTTTCTTTATCCCAGACAATTATCACAGCTTTAGCATTTATTAACTTTTTCTTTATTTCACATGTGATAATTTATACTATGCTTTATATCACTCTGTGTACCCTCACATAATAATTTTGGCTCATCTGTATTATATTCCTCACCCCCATATGACCATCATGTAGTTTAGTGTAACACTATTATCTATTTATGTTATTTATTTATCCTTAGTTGACTGAATTAGTCCCACTGGGCTAGTAGCCTCTTTTCAGTGAAGCCCCAAGGTGGTCCACAAACAGATACACAAAAGAATGAATGAATGAATGAATGAATGAATGAATGAATGAATGAATAACATATCACCTTTGCGATGCACAGAAGGACAATGCAAAGCCAGCTGTAATGTACCACAGCTTTATTTCAGAGTTAAGCTCTTTTGTTCTTACTGTTTTCAGAACTTCATCAGAACTAAAATCATTCATTAAAACACTGTTTAAATAAACCATCAAAGATCACATGATATTAAAGTCACATGACAAAAAAGAACAAATAAAATCATACACTATCAAAGTGCTTCAATTTTAAAATTGAATTAATTGAAACAGTCTTATATAAACCAGGGTAGCTTGTGGCATTTAACTCAGTTTTCCATCTCAATTCACAGGCATCCAAATTTTCATCCATTATCTTACCCTGAATGTCTTTCATGATTTGTTCAATAATTAAGAAACCAAAGCTTTGTGTATCACAAACCATGACATGTTTGTAAAGAGGATTTGTGAGTTTGTTTTTCCTAATATCTAAATAATGCTCATATATGCAGTCCCTTAACCTCCTAGAGTTTTTTTTCCCACATAAAAGTAGGGCATTGTAAACACTGGGCTAAGTTTACTATGTTTGTAGAACTACAATTAAAATGCTCCCTGATTTTATAAGTCACCCCGCTTACTGTAAAAACATTGCCACATACAATCTTGGGCCAGTGTGGGCAAAAATCCACATTTTTCCATGCCATATTTTTTATGATGAGTCCCTTCCTATTTTACTATTTCCAAATAGTTTTTAAAAAAGTTTTATCTGTCCTATAAACAAATCATGGTTTCTCCCCTAGTTTATTTAATATGTTCGGATCTATATAAAATATATTCCAATTTTTATTAATGCATTTTACTATAGCATGGCTGTCCAGGGTAAAAGTAGAAATGAAAAGCCTCTTGTTCATGTCCTCAGTCCATGTAGAGTGTTTTACTGTCCCCATATATATATTACTAGTATTATTCAAAATATGTAGGTAAAAGCCCATTTCACTTCTGTTCACTACTTCCTGGGGTGTATCATTTAAAAAAATCAGTAGGATAACCTCTCTTTAAGAACATGTTAATAAGTACATCACACTCATAATGAAAACACTCAGGGTCAGAAACCATCCAGGGCAGTCTAACTAACTGGCCTTTGACCACTGATTTTTTTCTGATATTTGGGTGCCAACTAAAAAAATGAAGATATGAGTCAGAAAACATTGGGTTACAATACATATTGGAAATAAACTTTTGATTGACAACATACTTACTAGTATCCACATCCAGAAAAGTAATTCTGTATCTATCAAAATTTGAGGAGAAAGAGAAAAACTGTGTAGTGTTGTTAATGTAGTTAAGAAATTCTGCCAACCTTTCATTAGCGTCATTCCGTAAAATAAAAATGTCGTCCAAAAATATGGTATAGAGAATCCAGCTCTTTTTATAGTCACTGGTGAGTAAATTTTGATCTTCCCATTTAGCCATAACATAATTGGCAAACAAGGGGGCACATGCAGTGCCCATAGCCACACCAGTGGTTTGCCTGTAAAACTAACCTTCAAAATATATAAAATTGTTTTTTAGTACTATTTCCTTCAATGTAACCATACCATCTATTTTGCTAGTTCCTAGGTCAGTTAAATTCAATAGTTGGTTCTTAAAATCAGTTTAGGCCCAATTCATGTGGAATGACTGTAAACAAGCTGTGCCTATGGTTACTTTGGATTTCTTCTATTTTTTGTGGATTATACCATTACTCTATGAAAATTTATATACATACTTTTGTTTATTTCTTTGCTTTTTGCTGTTTATATTATACTTTGTAAATATGTATTTTATATCATTAGATTGTTAGATTTTTTTTTTAACATTGGAGCTTTTCTCCCTGGGCCTCCACTGAAAATGTGCTCTCCATGACCCCGTGGACTTTCCCAGTAAACAAATGTCAATAAAAATAAAATAAATAAGTAAACAAATAAAATAAACAAGTTATGTACATCAATAGTTATGAAAATGATTTCTGGAGAAAATTTAATATCATTCAAAAGCCTCAAAAAAATGCTGTGAATCTTGATATACCTGTGCAATATTACTGATAGCTTCCTTCAAATTGCTATCCAAAAACTTGGCTACAAAGTAGGTCTTAGAATGTGAGGTATCCACAGTAGGGTGAAAAGGGGTTTGGGCTATGTCAATGTGTGTTTTGGGGATCCCAAATATACTGGCTGTGACAGGCCTAGTGTTATACATAAAGTCAAAATAACTTTTAGCAATTTGTCTGTAGAATAACATGTCATGTAGTAAATTGTCAGTCCTGAAATGCACTCTGTGAATTTAATTTCTAGAAACTTCTCCATAAGTCTCATCAAGTAAAAGCATATTCATAGAGTTGAGATAATCCACCTGGTCCAGCATAATAACATAACATAAGCCCCTTTATCAGCTGGGTGTGATATCATGCTGATCATGCTTAAATATAACAATTTCCAGCTGAGAAGTTATCCCAACATATAGATGCTTTAAACAAAACCATTTGTGATGATCTTCACTTTAGTCATAGTAAAACTACTTATTCTCACTTTTAAAACAGTGTAGATAAGCAGTGCAATCATATATTGCAGAGAAAGATTAACAAGTTTAGAAGGAACACTGATGAGTACATGAAGGGTAAAACATATCCTAAACTACTCCTGGTTTCCAAGGAAGTGGCCCTTATTTCACCAATCAGGAGGAATCTAGATGGGAAGTTCTGCCTCCACCACCAGAAGATTCAACTAGAGCACAGAATGTTGAGCCCGCCCCTTTAGTAATGGAAGTAGTCAGGAAATCTGAGAGAATTAGGAGCAGCAAACAATTAGAGAACTCTTGGAGATACAACAAATCCGTGACCTATGTGAAGCAAGGGGCGAAACCCAAAAGGAACTACTGGTACAATCGCAACCAGAAATAACGGTTAGTGACTCTCTTTTTAGATGACATGGCTGTGGTGAGTTTCAATTTAGTTGTAAATGACAGTGGTGACTTTAAAATACTTAACTACTCTTCCAAACAGGTCACCACTTCACATGCAAATATTTTGGCTAAAGGGCTTTCATTTGCAGCTGCGAGGAGAGCGAACTTGACAAAAACTATCATTGATTTAAAACTGTTTGCACGGAAATTAAATCTGGCACTTTGGTTTGGTTATAATGGAATGTTTGCTAATAGCAATTGCTTGTGTAGGCCTAGTGTGTTTAACCCCCCTTTTACAACAGACAGTGCAGGTTTTCAAAAAGTTTTGTGACCTTGATATTCGGTATCTCCTATGTGCACCATGTGAGGTAAAGTTCTGTAATTTAAATAAAAGTGAGAGAAAGTTGTTGTATGACATTATTCAGGATTCTAGTATATGTTTTATGAAGCCTGATAAAGGGGGAGGGCTTGTTATCATGGAACAGGTGGATTATCTCAACTCTATGAATATGCTTTTACTTGATGAGACTTATGAGGAAGTTTCTAGAAATGAAATTCACATAGCTTATTCCAGGATTGACGATCTACTATATGATATGTTATTCCACAGACAAATTAATAAAAGTGATTTTTGACTTTGTGTATAACACTAGACCTGTCACAGCTAGTATATTTGGGATCCCCAAAATACACACTGACATGGGCCAATCCCCTTTTCACCCTATTGTGCAGGACTCACATTCTAATGCTTACTTTATAGCCAAGTTTTTGGATAGTAATTTGAAGGAAGGTATCAGTATTATTGCACAGGTATGTCAACATTCATGACATTTTTTGAGGCTTTGGAATGTTATTAAATTTTCTTCAGAAATCATTTTCATAACTATTGATGTACATAACTTGTTTACAGTCATTGCACATGAATCGGGCATAAACTGGTTTGAGAACCTACTATTTAAAAGTACTGACATAGGAACTAGCAAAATAGATGCTATGGTTACATTGATGGAAATAGTACTAAAAAATAATTTTATATATTTTGAAGGTCAGTTTTACAGTCAAACCACTGGTGTGGGTATGGGCATATATATGCATGTTCTGGTGTGGGTATGGGCACATGCATGCATGGACACCCTTGTTTGCCAATTATGTTATGGCTGAATGGGAAGATTAATGTTTTCTCACCAGTGACTATAAAGAGAGCTGTATTCTCTATACCAAATTTTTGGATGGCATTTTTTATTTTATGGAATGACACTAATGAAAGGTTGGAGGAATTTCTTAGCTACATCAACAACACCACACTATTTTTCTGTTTCTCCTGAAATTTTGATAAATGCAGAATTACTTTTCAGGATATGGAGGATAGTAAGGATGTTGTTAATCAGGAGTTTATTTCCAATATATATTGTAAGCCAATGTTTTCTAACTCATACCTTCATTTCTCTACTTGGCAAACAAATTATCAGAAAAAATCAGTGGTCAAAGGCCAGTTAGTTAGACTTTCAGAACCTGAGTGCTTTCATTATGAGTGTGATGTACTTATTAACATTTTCTTAAGGAGAGGATATCCTATTGATATTTTAAATGATGTACCCCAGGAAGTAGTGAACAAAAGAGCAATGGGCTTTTGCCTATCGATTTTGAATAATACTAGTAATATAAATATGGGAACAGTAGAACACTCCACAGGGACTGAGGATATTAACAAGTGGCTTTTCATTTCTACTTTTACCCTGGACAGCCATGCTATAGCAAATTGAATTAACAAAAATTGGAATATATTTTATATAGATCCTAGCATTTTAAATAAAATAGGAGAGAAACCACAATTTCTTTATAGGAGAGATAAAACTTTTAAAAAATATTTGGAAATAGTAAAACAGGAAGGGGCTCATCATAAAAAAAATATGGTATGAAAAATGTGGGTTTTATCCACATTGGCCAAAGACTGTATATGGCAGTGTTTTGTCAGTAAGAGGGATGACTTATCACATCAGAGCATATTTTAATTGTAGTTCTACAAATGTAGTATATTTAGCCCATTGTTTACAATGCCCTGCTTTTTATGTGGGAAAAACCTCTAGGAGGTTAAGAGAACACATATATGAGCATTGTTTATATATTAAGAAAAACAAACTTATGAATGCTCTTTACAAACATGTCATGGTTTGAGATACGCACAGCTTTGGTTTCTTAATTATTGAACAAATCAGGAAGGACATTCAGAGTAGGACAATGTATGAACATTTGAATGTCTGTGAATTGAGGTGTCAAAATGAGTTATATGCAAACACGCTACCCTGGTTTAAAGGAGACTGTTTCAATTAATTCAATTTTAAAATTGAAGCACTTGGACAATGTGTGATTTTATTTGCTCATTTTATCAGGTGACCTTTGGTGAGTTATTTAAACAGTGTTTTAATGAATTATTTTAGTTCTGATGAAGTTCTGAAAACAGTAAGAACAAAACTGCTTAACTTTGGAATAAAGCTTGAGTACGTTACAGCTGGCTTCAAATTGTCCTTCTGTGTATTGCAAAGGTGGTGTGTTATTTAAGAGCAAAAGTGGTATTTATACTATTAGAAGAAATCTGGCCAGGGCATCAGGGAACTTCTCCTACTCTTCAGCATAGGGGGTACACAGAGTGTGGCACGTGTTACTTCCTGTTTCCATTCAAGGCGCATAAGCATCCTGAAGAAACAGATGGAATGGCAAATGTGACCTGAGCAGTGGAATCAATGGAGAATGAAAAGATGAGTATGGAAAAGATGGCACAAGTAGCTAAAAGTTATACAAATGTAACAGAGGTGATAGAATCATCTGTACCAAAGGAGGAGGAGATAATGGAGCAAAGGAGCATATCGGAAGTTGCAGCAGAAACAGGAATGGATTTGGAGGACCTGTTTCAAAAGACATTGTTCAGGGGGGGGTATGGAGAGTCAACAGGAGTGTAATATTACACCCCTCCAATATGGAGGGTTGGTTGTGGCATGATTATTTAAAAGAACTTTTAAATCAAAGGGAGCCAGAGAGTGAAGATTCAGTATCTTGGGGTGAGATAAAGTAGAAAATACAACAAGAAGAGAGTGCTGAGAAAGCAGCAGGATAGAGGTCATTTGTGCAAACAATGAAGGAGGGAGAAAGAGGGGTCAAGGGGGGGAGGAGACAATGAAGAAGTTTATAATGTGACTAAGCAGTAAAAAAGAAAAAATTTAGACTGGTATGATGTTTGGGACTCGGTGATTGCATCACTGGGTGTTACAACAAAAGATGCAAGAGTCTTTATTCTTATGAATAAAGAGACAATTTGTGGTATAATATTTGAGACCAATCAGGCCATGGAAAACTTTATAGAAAAATATGAACAAAAAAAAGAGTGATAATCTATGGTCAGGGCATGTGGTGCAATCATTATATATAGAAAAAAAAAAGAGAGTTATGGTGCAATTCAGAACTGAAATTGAGGCAAAAGACTTAAAGGAATATTTATTGTACTTTTGTAAAGATGTTATAGACAACAAGTTATGATGAAAGGGGTTTATGGACTGGTGGATGAGAATGTGGGGTTATACTAAAAATGGAAAATGATAATGTGAAAAATATTCCTGCTGTTATTAATGCAAATGGCAATAGAGGTTTTGTGAAATATAGAGGACAACCTAAGACATGTTTTTTCCCTGTGGAAAGATAATCATTTGATTAGAAAATGTGACAAATGAAAATGTTTTATATGTGGTAAAACTAAACATGAACAAAAAAATGTGATTTGAAATGTAAGAAGTGTGGTAATACTGCACATACATGGTTAGAATGTGAAGAAAATGTGCAAAATATAGAAAAAGAAGACAAAATATATCAGGATAAAAAGAAAAGAACAAGAATGGCAGATTGAGACACACGTTATGGAAATAAATCCAAAAGAAAGGGAGAAAGAAAGGGAAGAAGTATCATTGGACATAAGCAAAAAAGAATATGTGAATTGGCAGATAGTGAGGTGAAAGAAAAACTATAGATAAATGAGTGAAAGAAAGCAAAAGGAAATCCAAAAGTATAATTTCAAAAGAAAGCAAAAAAAGGTAAAGGATGAGAAACATATTATACCAATTTCTATTAAAAGATGAAAATTTTAGCTTTAAATGTTAATAGCATGGAAAATGTTCATAAGGTAGTTAAAAAATCTTGAGGAAAGAAATAAAAAAGACAGGGTTTTCAGACCATACATAGATATGCATAAAAGCACATAAGAAGAAGAATATATAAAAATAGGTAAATGGATTAAAAGTTTGAATGAAAAAGAGTTAAAGCAAGATGATAGGAGAGAAATAATTAAGTTATGGACATACCATATGGACATGAGAACATTTTATGAAAATCGGACAAGTTGGTGGATATGTCTTAAGCTAAAATATAAAACAATGCTTCTTAGAATGTATGGCAAAGAAGAAAAAAAGAAAAAGTAAAATATAAAATATTAAGTCAATATATGTTTTGAAAACTGATAAAGAAAGAGCTTTTTATGAAAATGAGAAAGAACTATATAAAATGAATCAAGTAAGGATTAACAATTTACTAAATAAGCAAAAATATTGCTTACAAGGAAGGAAAGAAGTAGTGCCTTATTTAAACAAGTTGGTGAAAGAAAATAAAAAGTAATAAGGAAGTTAAAGGATGAAGGATATAAAGTAACAACACAAGAAGGGATATATGGAATTATTACAGAACATATAAGACAATCATTTATGAAAAAAGAAATGAAGCAAAGGCAAGCATATGAAGTTAATAGATTAGTTAAAGAAGATAATGAAAGACTGGTACAAAAGATAAGTCTGGAAGAGTTAAATAAAATATTAAAATACATTAATTTGACTACAGTGACAGGATTAGATGGTACTGAATATCATATGTAAAATGAAATGGAAATCTGGCAAAAACATAATATTTGTAGAAGCACTGAATGAATGGTTAGAATTAGGAATAGTAGATGAAGAAATATGTATCAGACTAATAATATTCCTATGAAAAAAGGAGTAAAAATATGAAATAAGGACCTGGAGACCAATAGTACTAAATAACACAGACTATAAAATATTTATGAGAATAATAACTAAAAGGCTAATGAATAAAAGGGATAAGATACTTGATCAAACAATAATTGGTAGAAAGGGAAAAGGAAGTCAAGATTTATTATGGTTAATAAAAGAAGTAATAGATGACATTATAAACAGAAAAGTAGAAGCAAAGATTATGGTAGGAGATCAAAGTAAGTCATTTAATAAAACACAATATAATTCTCTAGGGGAAATTTTTAGAGGCATATAATATAAATAGAAAATTAATACAGGTAATTAAATCAGCATATACAAGGAATCATTTTAAAATAAACATGAATGGATGGATAACTGAAAAAATAAAAATAGAATGTGAAATAAGACAAGGATGTCCAGCTAATAGCACTGTGTTTTCTTTAGTGATGAATGTCATTGTGAGTAAGAGTAATAAAATGACAGCTATTGCAGGATATAAGATGACAGAAGAATTGCAATTACCTATAATGTATACATAGGTTCATAGGTTCATACTAGGCTATCTGCCCTAGGGCATTTATAAGCCTAGCCAGAGTGTGTATGGCTTTCGCCACCCATATTAAATTAATTTTGCTATGCCCTTTTTCAAGGTTAGTATACTGTGCCTCTGTCTAACAGTGACACAGAAGTGATACCCAGGGTAAACCTATGATCTCCCATCCACTCATCAAGATTCCTCTTGAAGAGAGTCAATGAGGGACTCTGCCTAAACTGGACTGGGATTTTATTCCAGAGTGAAGGCAGCCTCTGGGTTATGAATCTGTCCCTCCAGCATGTCCTATTTATTTCAGTGCTGAGGTTCAAGTCCCTCGAGCGCGTAGCGCGTAGCTCGATGGGATTTGGATTTTCTGAGGTGCAGCATGTCCATTAATTCCGGGTTGGACATGGCTTTATACGTCAGGCACAGATCACCTCTGAGCAGGCGGTATGCCACTGAGTAGAGCTGGAGTTTCTTTAACCGGGCATCATACGGCATCTGTTTGAGCCCCGTGATCCTCTTGGTGAGGTACTTTTGGGGTCTTTCCAGTTGCTGCAGGTGTCTGGTAAGGTACATCCCAAAAGGGGCATTGTACTCAATTATGGGCCTGATGAGGGATGAGTAAAGGGGCACGCTGACCTCCCCTGATCTAGATGTGAATCCCTTCATGATTAGGTGGGCTATATAAAATGTTTTTCTAACCACTTTGGCCACGTGGTTGTCAAATGAGAGATTGCTATCAACTTGAGTCCCCAGGTCCCTAATTACTTCTTCTGTACTTAATGTATTACCACCTATGTGGTAATTTGTGGGCACTTTGTTTTTGCCAAAGGGGATGACTATACACTTTTTGGCATTTAGCTTGAGGCCATGGCTCTGGCACCAGTTGTCTGTTTCTATGAGGCCCTTTTGGGGGATGCTTGTGTCGGCTGAAGAGTCTATTATGGCGCCCAGTTTGCAGTCATCTGCAAACTTGGTCAGCCACAGTCCTTCCATGTTGGCCTGTACCTCCGAGAAATATATACCGAACAAGAGAGGTCCCAGGACAGGGCCTTGTGGGACGCCACTTGTAACTGGTTTGGAGTCTGACATGGCTCCAGCTATTCTAACCATGTGGGTTCTGTCCTTGAGCAGTTTGCAACCCATATTTAGATTATATCATATTAATCACTAGAAATAAAGAATGGATGAAAGAAATAAGTGAAAAATTAAATAAACCACTACAATTGATCTATGTATAAATGAAGAAAAAAGTAAATGTTTTTGGATGTAAGAGATATAACATTTAATGAAGAAACCATAGATGCATTAGGAAAGCATTTGGAGTAAATGACTATAAGAATAAGCAACAAAAGAAATTGTTTCAAGAAATAAAGGATATACGTACTTTTTGGAAAACATTTAGATTATCATACAGGAAGAAAGTGCATTTGATAAATTCTATCCTATTAGGTAAAATAACATATTTACAGTAGCTGACACATATATGTTGCCAACACAATATGAAAAAAGAATTGTCTATTATATTTTCCTTTTTATGGGGATCAAGACTGAACCCAGTCAAGAGGGGAATTTTGTATATGAAAAAGGGTAGGAGGATTAGGCCTAATAAATCCAGTTGTCAATGCAGCATCATTGAATCTGTATAGACCTTTGAAAGGGTATTCTAATGAAAATAAGAAATTGACAAAGCTTATTTTATACTATAAGTATAAATGTTTCTGGGAAAACATGGAAATTAGGTAAAGGCTCAAAAATGTTATAAATGAAGATGCAAAGGAATATGAAAAAAATATATTATGGAAATTAAAAGTGAACAAGATTGAAAAAAAAGAAAATAATGGTATTTAAATATGGAAACATACTAGTCTGTTGACCCTTGGAAACATGTACATATAAATAAAAAGAATGAAATAACAATGAGATATAAATGGTATACGAGTATATATGAATGTAAGGATTTTCTATGGAGATTATCTATGGGTAATTTGCTTGCTAAGGCACATATGCCTTATAAAAAAAAGCAAGATAGCATATGTATTAATTGTCGTGAATACAAAACAACAGAACGTTTTGTTTTGAGTTGTATGAGGGTGAATGAAATATGGGAAGAGTTATGTAAAAACAAAATATTGGAGGGTTTTAGAAAGCTAAAAAACTAAATATGGGTATAATTGAGTATGGTTATGGTGAAAAAACAAGAAGATGTGAAGAAAATTGATAGAATTACATTTTTTGTTTCTAGACATCATGGATTGAAAGATTAAATGAAACTAAGTTCACTGGAAAATGGATTTTAGCAGAAATTTTGAAGGAGATGCATTTTTGGGTGTGGAAGAAAGGGTCTATATCATAAGAGCGAATAAGAATAAACGTGAATGCTCACACTCTCGAAAGTACCGGACCTTGAACAGCCCCCCACACCCCCCGCTAAATATATATTCTAACTCCGAGATCGCACTACAGTGAGTAAAGGGCAAATATTCCATTCTTCACTGAACCGTGATCTCAGAAAAAGCACTTCAAGGTCCGGTACTTTCGAGATTATGAGCGTTCACGGTTTTTCCTATTCGCTCATATGATATAGACCCTGGAAGAAAGAGTGGGGGGAAGTGCTTGTTAGTATAACTTTAAGCGACACTGTTAAAAGTGTAAATAATTGTAAATAATGTAAATATGTATATATAAAAACTAGTGTATGTGTATGTGATGTCAGTCAATAAAAAACCCTAATCTGTTTAGTTTATGGGGATGCTGTGTGTTGTTACACTTCCTGCTTCCATGCCAGACACAAAGGCAGATCAGAGAAGCAGGAAGGACTATGGAGGAGATGAGCAGGCAACAAGAAATTAGTGATTATTGAGAAAGGAGAAAGGATTCAAAGAAGGCAGCAGAATCTGAAAGTAAGTTTATATTCAAATAAAATGTGGTCCACGATTTAGGACAGTTGGAGAGAGTGGAAGAGAAGTGTGAAAAGAAGAAAAATATTGAAGCAATAGCAGTCAAACCTTTCCCTCAGAGTATCTTTTTCAAAAAGATCAGTTTGATGGAGGTAATGAAACCAAATCTGGGTGCATAATTACAATCCTCCAACTGGGAAGGTTTTGAGATGTCTACTTGAAAGAAATGTTTAATCAGAGTGAACCAGAAAGTGAGATGGTAACTTCATGTGTTGAAATTATGGATAAAATACAAGAGGAGGAGGTGAGAGGGATTGTAGAAAAGAAAAACAAATCATATGCACAAACAGTATAAGAAGGAGAAAGGTAAATAGAAGGAGAAAGAGAGATGGCAAGAAAGAACTTTGTGGTGTGGCTTACCAGTAAAAAATAGAAAGAACTTGAAAGATATAAAGCATGAGACATTGTGATTGCAGCCTTGGATACTTAATCTAAGAGGTATGAGCCTTTATATATCTTAATAGAGAGACATATTGTGACATTTTGTTCGAGCTTGGACAGTAAATGGAAAGTTTTTTAGAGAAATTCCAGAAAAAAACTGTAATCCTTGGAACTCTTACATAGTACAAACATTTAATAGAGAAAAAAAAAGGATTTCTGTACAATTTTGAACTGAAATTGATAAATTAAAAGACTATTTAAAGACTGTATATAAAGAAGTTATGGACACCACAAAAATATATGATAGCAGAAGTTTAGGGAATGGGAGATGGGATTGTGGGGTGATTTTGAAAAATGGAAAATGAAAAAAAAATATTCATATTATGTAATAAATGTAGAAGGTAAAATAGGTTTTGTTAGATATAGGGGTCAGCCAAAAACATGCTTTTTTGTGGAAAGGATGACCATTTAATAAGTAACTGTAATAAAAGAAAATGTTTTATTTGTGGAAAGATGCGTCATGAAGCCAAGAAATGTGATATAACGTTTAAAAAATGTGGACAAACAGGACATGCTTGGGTAGATTGTGTTGAGCACGCAGGAATTAAAGCACAAGAACAGACAGGAATGTGTGTGTAATGTTGAAAAGAGTGTAGAACAGGATGTCACACAAGGGAACAATAAAGAAAAAACAGTAAATGAATATAATGAAAATAATGAAGGGAAGGAATTGGGACAGGGAATAAGTGAAGATGAGGATGTAAACTAGAAAGTTGTGAGAGGGAAAAAAAATTCATAGGGAAAAGGGTGAAAGATAGAAAATGGATGTTAAAAAGTATGATTGTAAAAGAAAATAAAAAAGGTAAAGGGTAAAGATGAAAGAAGATAAACTTACAGGAAGCTGAAAATTCAATCTATAAATGTTAATAGTATAAAGAATATGAAAAGAAGGTTAGGTGTTTTAGAATGGGGCATGTTACTTGATATGCATGTAATTATATTACAGGACATGAGAATATTAACAAAAGAAGTAAGACTACAAATGGAAGAGTTATGGGGTAGAAACATCATTTGAATAGGGGAACGATACATGTTCAGGGATTGGGGTATGTAAAGAAAAAGTAAAAATTCTAGATTACACTTTAGTAGAGTTATGTAGAATAACAGTGTACCAGATTTAAAATCACCTACAATAAGTGTACACTAAATGTACACAATATGTATTCAAGAACATCCCTACCACATGTTTTATGTTTTCTAGTCACTCAGAAAGATTACACTAAGTATACATGTAGGCTACACTTTGTGGTAACCTTTATGACTCTCTGTCAATATTTAAAGCTGCAAGAAAATCAGTAGGAAAACCAAAATTAGGAGGAAGAAAGTGTGAGTTATTCCTGTGTTGTCTGTTCACTCAGAATGGTGTACACTTAGTGTACACTTAGTGTAGGCATTATTGAATCTTGGGGAGTGGTAAATACAAGGTGGAAAAAAGACATGTATAGAATCTTTCCACTATATGCATATGTTACTAACATAGAAAGAGAGGAAATGTTTAAAAATAATTATATAGGAATGAATATGGAAATAGTGCTAGTGGGAGACTTTAATTGTGATTTAAGAAAAAGGAAGAAAGAAGGAAATGACGTCAGGAAGGTGCATGAGAAAAGTGAAAAGTGGGACGTTATATTTATGGGATAACAAACATTGGACATACAAAAGAAATGAGATTAAAACAGTAATTGATTGTTTTATAGCATTTGATAGTCTGAAAATTGTTAAAGAAGGAATAAAGGAATCAGGCTTCTCTTATCATTTAGCTATATGGTTAGAAGTTAAGGAAAAGGAAGAATACATAAGGTTATGTAAAGACATTAAAAGATTGAATGAGAAAGACTTAGATGCAGAAGATAGAAGGATGCTTGATTGATTATGGAAAGATCATATAGAAATGAGAATTTTCTATGAAGATTGGACAAATTAGTGGATAAGTTTTAAAGAAAAATATAAAAAATGTTTTTTGCAATGTCAGGTGGTAAGGAGAAGGAAAGAAAAACAGAAATATAGGCAATTAAGTCATGAAGTATTTAAAGAAGTGTTAAAGAATATGACAATCTTTTATGAAAATGAGAAAATTATGTTGTTGTGTCTTTTGGCTTTTCCTGGTTAGAGGTCGCCACAGCGGAACTCCGGTCTGCTAATTGAGAAAATGATATATGAAATTAATCAGGAGAAGATTAAAATAATGTTATATAAACAAAGGTATTTCTTACAAGGAAAAAAGAAGAAGTTGTTTTGTATTTGAGCAAGACAGTGAGAGAAAATGAGAGGGTAATAAGGCAGCTGAAGAATAATGAAGGAGAAAGTGCCAATGCACAGGAAAAAATATTTAAAGTAATAAAGGAGTATATAGAAAAAACATTTAAAAGAGGGAGATAAAAGAGAGACAGATATGAAAAGTTAATAAAGTGAATAAAGAAGATAGCAAGAATATGGAAAAAATATAAGTGTAAAAGAATTTAATGGAATTGTAATAGAATTAAATATGGAAAAGGCCACATGGATGGATTAAATTGAGTATTATATGTATTATAATAGGAAAGAATGGCAAAAAGTATATTTTGTGGAAGTATTAAATGAATAGTTAGAAAAGGCATAGTAGAAAAAGAAATATGTATGGGGTTATGAAATTTATCTGGAAAAAGGGAGAAAAGAGGATATAAGAAATTGGAGACCAATAATATTGAATAATACAGATTATAATATATTTATGATAATAATTTGAAAAAGACTAGGAAATGGTGTAGATAAGTTGCTGGAGTATATGATTTTTGGAAAGAAAGAAAGAGAAAGGAAATTAAGATTTAATACGGATATTATGAGAAGTGAGAGATGATATTATAAATAAAAAGGAAGAAACTACAGTTATGCTAGGAAACATGAATAAAGCATTCAATAGAATATGATATGATATGATAGGTTATGGAATATATTAAGAGATTACAATATAAGTGATAAAATTATAAAATTAATTATGTCAGTGTATGAGAATAATAATGTAAGAGTGATATTAAATGGATGGTTAAATGAAGAAATAAAAATAGAATATGGGATAAGGCAGGGAGGTCAGGTAAGCAACATTTTATTTGCATTAGTTATGAATGTGATTGTTAATAAGATGAATAGAGAATTAAAAACAAAAAGGTATAATATGATAGAAGGAATATATTGTTCAATAATTCTTATTTACGCAGATTATATAGTTTTAGTTACTAAGAATAAGGAATGGATGGAAGAGGGAATTAGAAAACTAAATAGAAATAAATATACGAGCATTACTATGATATAAAAACCTCCAATGAAAAAATGCTTTGTATAAACATACAGCAATATGTAAAGGAGCTAAGTTTTTGTTTTTTGTACTTGAGAGAATACAAGTTGATATTAGAGGAGGGCCATGGGAAATGAAAATAGAATGTAGGGAACTATTCTGGCAAATAAGGCTTGATACTGCAAGCCCCCCCTGGCCTTAATGAGAACATTAGCATAGCCCCACTATTGAAAATGAGAGCAGCTAAGTTATGAGGAAACATATTAATTACATTCTTTTTAGGATAAACATGATACACTAATTATATTCTTTTTAGGATAAATATGACACTTTATTGATTTTAATGGTCAGATTGCTCTAACATGAAATATATTTTCAGCTTATCAATGTGGTCTAGGTTATGTATACAAATACTTTTGTCATAAGGCAGTTTGAATCGTTTGCTTTGGGTCCTAAAGATTAGTCTAGTATGGGATCTATCCACTAGGTGGAACAGAAGTCAATTAAATAAAAACATTATTTAAAGAGTATTTTTATACACATTATGTATTAATTGTATTAATTTGATTATAAAGAGTATATTTTTTTAGAATTTAGTATGCTATTATAAGGGTAGTATTTTACGATGCAAGATGCATATATTTTTAAAATAATTTTTATTTTACTTTGTTTAACTTGTTTTTTAACTGTTTAATTGGATTGTTGTTTTTATTGGCTGGTTGGAAGGGACATTTGCCTATATAAACAGGATCTTTTATGTATGGAAATTTTTCTGATGAAGTCTGTAGAAAAAAGACGAAAACGCAGTGATCCAGTAAAGCGTTAAAAATAAATGGTTTGCCTATTGCATTTGGTCGTCTGGGTGTCCTGGATTTTGGTGCTTTACTATTTTATAAAACTAAATAGGTGTTTAAACATGCTTAGTTTATATATTAACAAAGACAAAATAAAGGAATTGGGTTTATGGGTAATTTAGAAGGTATTCAATTTAATGACGAGGGCATAGATATTTTGGGAATAATATTTGGAAAAATTTGCAGATAGAAAAACAATGGGAGAAAATTATACAAAAATGAAGAGAGAGATGTATGTTTTGGACAGCATATAAACTGCCATACAGGAAAAAAGTTGTTGCATCTTTCGGCTTTTCCCGGTTAGGGGTCGCCACAGCGGAATTCCGGTCCGCTAATGATTGGTAGTTGATTTTTACATGCCGAGTTACCAGCCCTGACGCACAACCTTCAACAAAGGTACACCCATTCACGCATATCTCCACGCAGAAGACGCTCTAGCTGAGAGTCAAACCAGACAGCGTCTTACTGTGAGGCGACAATTTAATAAATTCTATTCTTTGGGGTAAAATGGCATATTTAGCAAGTATATATATATGATCCATCTAAATATGAGAAAGAGTTATTGTTGATTGTATTCTCATTTATATGGGTATCAAGATTGAATCCAGTTAGAAGAGGAATTTTGTATGTTAGGGAAGAGGAAGGAGGATTACGGCTAATTAACTCTATTGTCCTGGTCCCTTTCAATAATACACACGACAGCAACTGACTTTCAATGGCCTTTTTTAATTTCAAACATAACTTTATTTCATCATTTCAAATATCAGTTATAACACAATAATCTTGTAACCACAACATGTAAAATCCTTATAATGTACATCAGGGCGGCATACCCCACTCACCTTGTCCAAATAAACAGCATCCACACCTCTGCTAACTTATTTTATCAGTCAAGCATCATCAATAAGCAGTGTCCATACCTCAACTCACTAACTTATCAATCAAGCAGTGTCTTACAGCTCACTTTTATCCCACCAAATCATTGCATCAACCCCAACACCAAGAGGGGGAACAGAAGAGGGACAAGCCTGCCCCTCTTCTCCTCCCACCAACCTGACCAGAGGCTGTTCCCCCTCCCTACATAAAAATTTTCACCAGACCTTCCAAAATAAACTTAAATGTATGTTAAACAAGTCTAAATCAAACTCACAAAAGTTCACCCCATCAAATCTAATTTAAACTGAGTCCCCGTCATCAAAATCCCAATGTAATATCAAATGCATACCCAATGCCCCCAATTGCCATGCTAGCCTATAGTTAATAAACCTCTGTGAATACTCCACAGCCTTAAAATTAACAGCAATCTGCCAACACAAAGACAATATTATCTCCAGCCATATAATGCACATCCCTGGATATAATGTCTGCAACATAACCAAATCCTCCCTTAACCTATCCACCAACTAGGTCTTAGGAATTGACCCTAAATAATTACCAGCCAAGTGTATCACCAATATCCATGGCAATCCCATCTGTGACCATATCACTTTAATTTCATCCATAAGTTGATTCCTCCTAAGACCTTTAATCCTATGCCAGCTAACTGTCCACCCCAACTGATGCAAACTCAAATCATTCCATCCATCCTAACTGCTTCCCTCTTCACCACCCAATGGATATACGAATGGCCCAAGACAACAATCTCCTTTACTAAAAGACAAAAAAAAATTATTAATTGCATCCATTACCTAATATAAGATAAAAAAAGCATTTGAAGGCCACCTCCCCAATCTCCAGATGACCTCAAATCTGAAGCCCTATCAATATGAAAATAATGAGTAGAAAACCGCTCACCTGGAAAACCCATACAACACAACATCCTTCTCATTACATGGATAAACTGATTACCCGTTACCACCTTACCCCCATCAATGGAAAGACCAATTTCTGAGGCCCCCCACATGAGTCCAAATCAATGCCACAGCCCAATCCACTAGACAGAGCCCCACACACCTATCTTTCCCATGCCTTTACCTAACTGATCCATTTTAGACCTACATAACCAAATGTGCACTGACCCTGGAAAACCCATAAAATCTCTCCAAACTAAAGACAACTCTGACACCTGAAATACCCAAAATATATCCATAAACACAAAGTAACCCACAAAACATAGTCCACTGACTCACCCACCACTAAAGCCAAACTTTTGAATAAGATTCTCAAAATCTATCTCATCAAAGGCCAATGCATATCCATGCGCACTCCAGCCACTCTAACCCATCCTCTCAATATACAGCCCACCATCCAAGACTTTGTAAAATCGTGCAACCCAGCTACCTGTGCAAATATACTAATTGCTGTCAAATCCACCTTAACCAATTACACTGCCTTATCCTGCCCCCAAGCCTGAGCCATGTATCGCAAGAAAAGTTCCTCCAATCACACTTCTGCATGCTCAGGCAACTGCAAAATAAATTTATCAAAATCAATTAATGCCCTACCATACGCTTGACATCACTCAAAAATGCTGCAATATCCTCCTGGTTACGCCAACCCAAGATGCCACACCTCTTCTGGCAAAACCATCAGCTCTTCCTCTGCCCCTGGGGCCAACTGTCAGAACTTGGAAAACTGAAACTGAGACAAACTGTCAACAATCTCATTCCTAACCCCTGCCACATGTACATCTGTGAACAAAAAATGTATTAACAAACTGCAAATCGAACTCACATAACACCCACAACAATTCAGATCTTGCAGTCTTTGCTTGCAAAACTCGCACCACTGCCATATTAATCTGATTTAAAAATTATCCTCTTTCCCCTCAATCTCTCCTGCCAAACTGCAGATGCAACCCAGATTGGCATTAACTCCAAAAAAGTAACATCTATTTTCCACTCATCCTTCCAATCCAACAGCCAAGGAGCTGTAAACCATTCCTCTCCAGAAAATGCACCCATTCTGGTACCTAAAGCTAAATCTATAAATAATTGCAGTTCTTCCTGACCAACCCAATCCATCTGCCAAAAAGAAACACCATTAAACTGCTTCAAAAAGGATAACCAAAATCAGCTCGTACCAACTTGTTACTGCTGACAAAATTATGTTTGCTTTTCCATCCTTTTATCAAAAAGGCCACTGACCTACAAAAGTTATGCCCTGGATGAACTGCCCAACATGCAAAATTCAGAAGCCAAAAAAGTTCAATAGCTTCCCGAATCCACACCTTCTCCATGGACATCACCCAACTAATCTTCTCCTTCAATCTTATCTGCCAACAAGCAAAGCAACCCCCATTCAGCATCCACCAATAATCCTAAAAAATCCAGTGCCTTAGCTGGACCTTCCAACTTCCTCCTAGCCAATAGGTCCCCTAATTCCTCACACATCCCTAAAAAAACCTCTTGTAAACCTTCAAACACTTCCTCATACCCCACCTACTATCAAAAAATCATCCAATATAATGCATCGCCATCTGTGTATCAACCTGCTGCTGTCATACTCAATGCAGTACTGTGCAAAATTTCACAAAAGTAGCACAAGCCACTGAACATCCAATTGACATTGCCTTATCAAATTAAATTTGTTCCCTACTACCATGCCTAATAATGTCCACTCCTTCTTCCATACTGACAAAAGTCGAAAGGCAGATTCAATGTCCACCTTCACTAACCATGGCTCTTTAAACCCCTGAATAACATCCGCAGCATAATCTAGACACACATATTAACTTTGGCATCCTCAACTGAAATTAAATCATTAATGGAGCTCCCTTCCAGGTATGACAAATGGTGAATAAGCCTAAACTCACTGGCCACCTTCTTAGGAATAAAACCCCAATGATGAAACCTTAAAACTTTCAAAGGGAGGTTTATCAAAATGCCCCAGTAAACTGGCCTCCTGCCATTTCTTCTCTACCAAACCCTCCAAAACATATTTCCCATGTACAGGGTGCAAATTTCTTTAAACCCCATCTTGTGCCACATCCCCAAATATCCTTGATTTAATTGAACCCCCAAGAAAAACCCTCAATTATCTCTTCCTTAAGAGAAAAATCAGGAAATTTCTGGAGCATACATTACAATACATCCACCTTAAAAGGAAAATGTGCCCCTAGCCATCCTCTTGCCCTCCAGAAAGACACCTCTCTCTGTAACCCTCAAAAATTAGCCCTAGCTCAGAAATTCTGAAACCCCTGGAAATAAGAAGGGAAAACACACACATCAGTTGAAAACACAGTCACTAAATTTGTCTCCTGCCATCCACATTGCATCACCAGATGGCTCCCCATACAGTTGAACAAGCATTCCAGAACTTACACCCTACCCATGAGCAACACCTCACACTAATTCTTCTGCCTGTGCCATAATGGCCTTCCACCTCTGCCATAAAGTCTGCAAATTTGCCATCTGCAAAAAAAGAAACACACATTAAGACTTCAAGAATAACTTGTAAAATGCTCAACATCTGCCTCACAAAGCCCACTGACCCAATATCAACACAACCGCAACAACCTCTATGTTGTGATCAAACATCCCACACAGAAGCAGGGAAGAGGAGATGCAGCATTTATCTATACATCTATTTATGAATGGATGCAAATCAGTGTGCACCCCTGGCTCTTCTACAGTGCTACCCTGACGCAGTAATACATATCCACTGCAAACTCTCCATGAACCTCCATGACACCCCAACCCGAGCAAATTCCCAACTGCCACAGTTCATCAGAGTAATCCCTCACTACTCAAATCATAAGTCAGGCCAGCATAGTAGGACCTCTGAGCTCAGAAAAATGCAAGACATTAAATAACATATTGAACCCTTCCAAAATACAACATTATGTTTTGAATTCCTGTATGTATAAGAAATTGTGTTGCATGGTACCTTGAAAACCATCCAAAACAGGCAGCACAATCCAAATCAATATCAAAATCCACCATCACAGTGACCTAACAACACTTCCCAGGAGAAACCCATTCCTCAAAGAGCAGCAATGTCACCAGAAAACTACTGAAAGAACTGTAACATTTCACCATGTGACACATCTAGGCTTTTTATTTATTTATTTATTTTTTGCCATAATTAAATGTGCCCCACAAAAAAGGGGCTGGAAGATGCCCAATGTCTGCCCCCCAAAACCCTGCAAACAATCCCTTACTACTGTGCACTGCATCGAACTCCATACCTCTCAGCTGTACAGATTTCTGCGCAAGACCAGACTTTTGCCCCATATTTTTGGTCAGTTTCTCATAACAATGTCATTTTCTGTCAAATCACTGGCAAATAATGGAGGGTTAAGGTCAGGCAATAATGACAGACATTTGAATTTCAAACTTCATACACTTCAAAACTCCCTGTTAATGCAAAACCTGTTATTCTATCAGTTTCTAAGTTTCTAAGAGCAATATTTAAAAAGTGTCCCTATCCTTGTGTCTTTGTCCACCCATTACTGATGGCTTTTCCAGATTGCTTGCTCTAAGAGGTTGAGAGGCACAATGAATACGGCCAAACCCAAATTTACAACAACATGCATATGACATTGTCAGTAAAACAAGAAACAAATCATCCCTGTTGCAGGATCTGCTTTAGTGATTCAGTGACTCAATATATTTGAAGACAATAGATACCAACATTTTTTTAAATATTCACAATGAACATGGCTGGACCCAAACTTACCACACATGCCCCAAGCAACAATAACTACAGGCTGTCCATAAAGGAAAGTTGGCCACTGCAGCAGGCAAGCCCCCTAACTTCCACAGAAATCCCACCACATGTTCACTCTCCCACCAATGGTTCAAACTACAGCTGCACATGTGCAGCAAGCAACCATTATGTGTGCATCACAGCCCACAAACAACTAAGAAGGCTACTGGGTATCCCTTCAAACCACAGCCTTTCCATAGTAAAACAACACTGCAAAATGGACCAAGTGACTAACATTTAAATCACCACCAATATGAATGATAAATACAAAATAGATGAAACAGCAAACAACAAACATGGCAAAATGAACCCAAATACCAAAATGACTGCAACGATATTCACAACACCCAGACCACTTAAGAAAGGCTTCTAACCCCTCAACAACTGTACAATAAATTAAAGAACAGTTAAACCAAAGTGGCTAAAGCCCCAAATCACTCAAAAGAAGCCAACAAGAGAAATGATAGGTGAAACAGACAAGATGCTTTTCCCACACCTTCCAAGCCATTCAAAACCATGCTTTTCCTGCATCCCTTAAGCCATTCAAAACCATCATAAACAGAACTAGTAAAGAAAGAACAGAGAGAAGAAAAAAATCACAAAGACTATATACCTATGACTACTGCCTCGCTGTCACCATTACTAACCCAAGGCCTAACTGTTGAATCCAGTACCTACTGGTCATCCTGGATGTAAAACTTGCAGTAACAAGTCTACGCCAAAATACAATTCCTCCTAACAGTTACACTCATAAAAACTCCTAAGTCCCACCCTACATCTACCTCACTTCCTCTACAGTCCCATCATAAATTAACCCTTCCCTTTCCAACTAAACACACCTATCTCTATTCTACAACTTTAAATCCCTTCACTAAAAACACCCACCCTCCACCCCATTTAATTCTCTATACCTTTGCCAAAGATGTCCCTTTACAAATTGGTTTGTTCCTAAACCTCATTTGTTCATGCAGCTTCCTTGAATCTATATAAAGCATTGGTAGGGTTAAAAGATGTAAATATCAGTTTAGGAGATTTAATGATGAAAATTAAATTTAAACTTGTTTTTGAGAAAATAAGACATAGGAAAAGACCGGAAAATAATATAAATGAAGATATAAAAGAGAATCAAAATAAAATTTTGCTATAGAAACTGAATATAAAAATGTAGGAAAAAATAGAAAATAATGGTATTTAAATATAATGAGTGAATATTATTATATTTTCCAATGGAAGCATCTAGAAATTGAAAAAAAGAAATGAAATTAAAATAATATTTTCATGGTGCAAAAGAATTTATAAATGTAAGGATTTTATGTGGAGACTGGCAATACGTGAATTACATGTAAAAGCAAATATGCCTTATAATTTCAAGAAAGGGTATATAATTATTGTGGGGAGGTTGAAACAACAGAACATGTTTTTTGAATTGTATGAGAGTAAGAGAATTGTGAAAGAAATTGTGTAAAAATAAGATATTGAAAGATTTTAAAAGTATAGAACTTATCAATATGAACATGATATAATATGAGTATTATGGTAACAGAAAACATAAAGAGGTGAAAGAAACTTATAAAAAACTGTTTTACATTTTATGGACAATATGGAATGAGAGACTGAATGAAATGAAATGAAATTTAATGGGAAATGGATATTATCTGAAATTTTGAAGAAAATATGTTTTTGTTTGTGGAAAAAAGGCTGGTAGAAATAATTAAAGTATATGGGACTATATTATATTGTGGAAGTAAAATGTAAATAATTATAAATAATGTATATGATCTAATTAATGTAAATAGTGCATATAAGCTCTGACAATTAATAAAAAAAACCCTACTCAACAGGGATCAGTATTTGCCAAAGTACTGGTCACAAATATGTGCACATGCCCCATTTCTGGGACAGTGGTGGCTGGGGGGATGGTGCACACCATGGAGAGAAATATGAAGGAGTGGAGGCAAATGTCAGCTCACAGGTAGATGGATGAAAAGATTCACAGGTCATTTTCTCAAGAACATTTGTTTGTGGAACTGGAGGAGATGGCAAAGAAAGAATATGTTGTTACAACCCTCCAGTGAGGAGGGTTGTGGGATGATATAATGTAGGAGATGTTACACCAGAGTGAACCAGAGAATGAAAGAGATCTTTCCTGGGGAGACATAATGGAGAAAATTGAAGAGGAAGAGTTGGAGGTAAACCGAAAAAGAAGAAACTGTATGCCAAGACAGTCAGAAACAGCTATGAACAAAAAGAAAAAAAAAAAAGATGACAGCATGAAGAGGAAATTTGTGTTGAGAATACAAAGTAAAAAGAATAAAGAATTGAACAGATACGAGGTATGGGACATTATAATGTTACCTTTAGGTGTGAAAGTTCAAGAGGTAAGAGCTTTTATTTTGATATATAAAGAAACATTTAATGACATTATTTTTTGAGATTGTTATGGAATGGAAAAATTCTTATGTGAGTTTGAAAAGAGACAAAATGAAAATCATTGGAACAGTTATGCAGTAAAGTTTTTTTGTCCAAGAAATGAAAAAAATACATATACAGTTTAGAACAGAAATAGAGAGACTTTGAAAAGAAAAGCATTTTAAAGATGTTATGGACATTTCAACGGTTTATGACAATAACTTATGCAAGTTACATATTATGTAACTTTGAGGAAGTTACAAAACCAAGGGATTTGAACGAAGGAAGCAGTTCTCATGAAGTCTATTAATTTGCAGGATGAAAATGCTTAACTGCTACTTTTAAATGGAGTTGTAACATTTTGTTTGTTTTTTTACTTGTACTTGGAATAAATTTGGTGGTGCTTTTTAACTTGGATTGAATATTTTTCATTCAGTACTGATAATAGATCAGGATGTTTCCAGGTGTTCCTTTTGTGCAGATTTTAGTTTTCAGTTTATGACAATAGGGGTTTATGGACTGATGGATGGGATTGCACTATTGTTAAATTAAAAAATGTACACATTTCAAGTGTTATAACTGTTGATGGTAATAAGAGTGTGGTGAAATATTGGGGACAAGTAAATCTTGTTTTCTTTTTTTTTGGGGAGGATATCTTGTGAATAACTGTGATAAAAAGAAATGCTATATATGTGTGAAAACAGGACATGATGCAAAGAAATGTAAACTAGAATGTTATAAATGTAAACAAACTGTGTATTTATGTATGGACTGTAAAAAAGAGCTTAATGATAGTAAAAAAAGGAGAAAATATAGAACAATATAAAAAAGTACTGGAAACTGAAGATAATTTAGAAAAAATAAATGACAAGAAGATGAGAAGAGAGAGAGAGAGAGAGAGAGAGAGAGAGAGAGAAAGATCCAGAAACCAGTGAGGAAATAGATATAAACTGGGAAGTAGTGAGGAAAAAAAGGATTCTGTTGGAAGAACAATGAAAGATAGGAAAGTGAAGTTTAAAGAAATAAGTTTAAAAATGAAAAAGAAAGGAAATGAATATTAGATGATGTAAATTGAAAGAGGTAAATGATTTCCTTTAAATTAAGGGAAAGAGAGTAATAATTTAAGATTTTTGGGGTAAATGTAAACAATATTAAAATATTGTAAGAAGCATAGGGATTTCAGAATGGTGTAAATAACTGTGATGTAGTCATAACTGTATTACAAGACATAAAATTCTTAAATTAAGAAAAATTGCAAACAGAAAAATTATGGGATGGAAATATAATATGGAATTTGGGAAATGAATCTTGTTCAGAAATAGCAGTATTATGTAGAAGAGCAGTGAAGATATTAGATGTAGGACTACTAAGAAAGGATGATTAACTATTGATTTGAGATAAAAAATATATAGAGTTATAGCTTTATATGCTTATGCTATTTGTAAAGTAAAGGAGAACTTATTTCAACAATTGTCAGATTATGTAGTAGTGAATATGGGTATTATAACAACAGTGGATTTAACTGTGATTTAAGATGGAAAAGGAAAGGATATACTAAAAATAGTAGAAATTATGAAATGTGGTAAATTGGTTATATGGACCAGAAATTCTTGACATATAGAAAAGGTATTCTTAAATCAGAAATTGACTACATTATAATATTTGAAGGAATAAGTATCGCAGAAGGGGAAGTAGTTGTAACAAGATTCACAGAACATTTAGCAATATGGATAGAAATAAATGAAAATAAAGAATATGTTAAATAAGAAAGGCAATAAAAAGAATGCACAAAAAAGAATGGAATGAAAAAGGAAAATAAAAAATTGTACAATTATGGAGCGATCATATTACTATGAAGGTATTTTGCATTAATTTGTCAGAATGGTGGATTATATTTAAAAGTAAATATAAAAAAAGTTTTTTTTAAAGAGAGAGAGAAACCAGAGATATAGAAAAATAAATATATGTAGAGATATATCAACATGCTTTTGAAAACCTAGAAAAAATTATAGTGTCATGATAAAGAAAAAGAATTATACAAAACAATTTATGAAAAGATATATAATTTGTTATATAAACAAAAAACTTATTACAAGGAAAAATGGAATAAATGTCATCATATTTGAGTAAGATTGTGAAATAAGGTAGTAGTGTAATGAGATAAATGAAAAATAAAAAAGGAGAGCTAGAAAGAAAACAAACACAGATTATCGAAACTGTAGTTTATTATGTGCAAGAATTTGTTAAAGAAAAAAAGAAAGAATATAGTAAAATATGAAAAATGAAAACATTTCATGCAAAATAAGGGAACTGAAAAATACATTACTATGTATGAGTTAAAGTTCTTAGACAGGTAACTATAGATTCAATAGCAGGCCCAGATGGACTAGGATATGCAATGTATTAAAATTTAATGGAATGGCAAAAATAATACTTGTTACATGTTTTAAATGAAGGGTTAAATGAAAGTTTTTATTATAAGGAACTGTGTAGTAAAATATTAAAATTTATATGAAAAAAGATGAAAAAGATATAAAAAATGGAGACCAGTAGTACTAAATAATACAGGTTCTAAGATTTTTATGACAATAACTGCAAAGTAAGATGGAAAATATAATGAAAGAAAATTATTGTGGCATGTAAGGATATCAAGAATTGCTAATGATAGTAAGAGGACTTTTGGATGATATTTTAAAGAAAAGAGATGACATAAAACTTACAATACATGATATTAATAAAGCTTTTGGTTCGACAGAGCATAAGAAGTTATGGGTGTTAATGGAGACATATAATTTTAGAGGTAAAATTAAAAACGTTTGTATGACACTGTATACTAAAAATAAGATATGAATTATAATAAATGGTTGGTTAAGTAAAGAGATATAAATGAGTAATAGGATAAGACAAGGCTGTCAGCTTAGTAGTATATTATTTGTTTTACTTAAGACTATGGTAGTAAGTAAGGTGAAATGAAAAATGGAAAATACAAAGTATGTAATGCAAACAGGTGCAGATATTCCAGTATTATAATAAATAAAAATAGTTTATGGATGAAAGAAGCCATAGTTTGTGTAGTAGATTGTTTAAAAGAAATAGTAATGATATTAAATAAGGATAAATGCTAAGGTTTGGGAAATAGGATAAAATAGGGGGATACAATTTACAATGAAAGAAATGTCAGTATTAGGAATACATTTTGGTAATGCTACATACAGTATTTGGAACACAGTGAAAAACATTTAAAAGGAATTAAAAATATAGATTATCTTAAAAGAAAAAAAGCTAATTTGATAAATTCAATATTAATGGGAAATATATTTATCAAGTGTGTTTATGATTACAAAATGTATGAACAATGATTACTAGAAGTTATTTTTATATTTATATGGGGATCTAGATTAAATCCAGTAAATGGAGGAGTATTATACATGAATATAGATGAAAGGGGACCGGGATTATTAAATCCAATAGTATTTGCAGCTTCATTAAATGTGTATATAGTGTTGAGATGATAAATGAGAAATTAGTAGTAAGATGATGTAAGTATGAGTATGAAAAATTTGGGGAGATAAAAAGAAATAATAGACAAAAAGAATATATTAATGATAAAATAGAAAATTATCAAGAAAAAATAAAAAAATGTGGAAGATAAAGATGAATGAGATAGAAGAAGATCAGGAAAACATGGTATAAGAATATAATGATACAATATTATTGTGTTAATCCATGGGAAACATTACCTGAAGAAAAGATTATGACTATAAAAGAAAGAAAGAAAGAAAGAAAGAAAGAAAGAAAGAAAGAAAGAAAGAAAGAAATGGTATATTAATAAAGTAGAATGTCAGGATTTTCTGTGGTGACTGGGAATAAAGAAATTACCAGTGAAAGCAAATATACTGTACATAAAGAACAGTGAGAGACTATGTTTGTATTGTAGTGAAGAAGAAGAAACCACAGAACATTTTTTTCTGAAATATAAAAGAGTAGAGAAATTATGGGAAAAATTATACCAAGAAAATACTTTTGGAAACTTAAAAAAATGAGTGTGGGTCTAGTTCAAAGAAGCATGTATTAGGATAAAAAATAGAATATGTAAGGAAGAAATTATGTAAATAATTGAGTAATTTTGTAAATTTGTAAATATGTATAGATCTATGTAAAAATATAAACATGTAAATAAGCTGTTATGAAAACAGCATGTAAATAATGGAACCTACTCTTTTCAATAGGTGCCATGGCATCTTTTACATCCACCTGAGTTACCACCAGCTGAAGCAGATGGCACCTCAGTTTAATGTCTCAGCTGATGGACAACACATTAAGGAGTACAGCACCCCTTATTAGCCTTCTTTTGGTTCAAGCTAACCCTATATCTTTGGAAACTTCATAAAAGAAGTGCCTGTGCCCAGTACCATACATGTACACTGACTTGCCTTGACTTGCCTGGACCCATACAATGAGCTCACATTGTCAATTGGTCACAATTCATTACTTTTTTGTTTTAACCCTTTATTTTATATTAGGCTCACTTAACTATTCACATATATAGTATTTTTATTTTACGTCAAGAATCACTGGGGAAATGTCACCATAGCGGGATCCTTCACCATAGCTTCATCTTTATTTTTCTTATTTCCTTGACATCTCTCCTCCAGCTCTCCAGATACTGTATTTCATCTTTGATCATTCTGATAAAAGTCCTTCCCTTCAAATCCTCCATTGCAAATTTACTAATGAAGAACACTTGCTAGGCCTATGTTTCTGATTTGATATTAGTCCCGTAGATCCTACTGTCATTCTCCCTTTCATTTCCTGGTGTGGTTCTAATTCTTGGCAGATGTAGCAGTCTTTTTTCAACTTTATTTTAATTTCTAGGTAAATTGTTTATTAGATCTTCTGTGGCACCTTGAACATTCTGCCATGTATATTGCATCTACAGATCCAAACTGAACTTCCTATTGGCTCCTCCTCCCTAATGGTGCATTTTTCTGTAGCTTTTGATCTTCTCACTCCATATCTGCATTAATTTAATATGGCAGTAAAACATGGGTTCCCATTTATGTATTTATTTACTTATTTACATATTTATTTATGTCTGAATGTTTTCTCTTCGTGCAATACAAATGCCACATCAATGTTTCTCTGTTGTTATTATTCTTCAGACGTAGTCCTGACACTTTTTTATTTATTAACTTTAACTTTCCTACAATTTTTAGCAATAATATTAAACGATTGCTAGGAATAATTTCTAGCTTCATTCTCCATTTTCCAGTTGTCTATTTCTCGCACATTTATTTTATTCCACCTCCTACATCTGATTTTCTAACAAGATATCCAGCCTAGTTGGCTAATCTGCTTAAACATTCTTTGATCAGTCCTTCATTTCCCTCCACCTGCTCTCTTTATTGATTTTTTCCTTTCCACATTCTCCTTTTTATTTCTCTTACTTTAGTTTACTGTAGGGTAACCTTAATGGTATCTTTTATTGTGTCATTCTGTCTTTTGAATTCCATTCTTCTTCTTCTTGTCCTTTTCCTGTTAGTATTTTATTCAGCTATTTATGTCAGAAAGGCATTTAAACCATATTAAGTGGCCCCTTTCATACATAAACTTGGGGTACTCTTTCTTGAGACATACTGGTGTCATTCATAGGTTCATAGGTGAATATTAGACTAACTGCCCCAAAGGACCATTTTAAGCTTAGCCAATAACCCAAGGTCAGAATCAAACCCTGCACCTTATGTCTGTTAGATGAAGACCATAACCATAATGCCAAACCCACCCCCCCCAAAAAAAACTTAGTAAGATTCGAATATTTGATTTTGATTGTTGTTCCTTCTTCTGAGTCCACACTTTAATGGCCTTCCTTTCACTGGCTTTTGGCTCAGCCCCATCAGTTTTCTATTGGCTATACTTTCTCCAGTCCTGATTAGTGCGTATAAGTGGAGCATTGACTTTGTAAATAAACTACAACTAACTGCAGATATTCTATATTTGTTTATTTATTTATTTATTTGCATTTATATAAGGTGATCTAAATTCCTTGAATTTTATTAAATATCTAAAGAACTCAATTTTAACTAGTATCATAGCACTCACATTTAGATGATTATCCATGCAGCTTAAAGCAAAACATATTTAAGCCACGAGTGTCATATACAAGTTCAGTTAAATTTCATATATGCATGCATATATACTCATGTATTGAGGATTGAATGAAATCAGCTGTTTACAAGGATTTCAAGTGATAAATTACTATTGTCTGGTTCCGGCACAAACTGGAACATGAAATATTTACCTCCATGTCATGATTTGGAAATGAAAACAAATTTAAACATTGGTTTAACTGTGTCCTTTACAGAGCATGATTTTGCTGAATGAATTAATCATGCTAGAATGAATCTACTCATACTAAAATCTTACATGTGGCTTTATACAAGTCTCAGATGTGTATTGCTAAAGCTCACACAGTGATTAAGTCACACTA
Source organism: Protopterus annectens (assembly GCF_019279795.1). Lineage (NCBI taxonomy): Eukaryota > Metazoa > Chordata > Ceratodontiformes > Protopteridae > Protopterus > Protopterus annectens. The sequence continues at coordinate 560,713,336 of NC_056733.1, forward strand.
TGCATTGTACAGGAAGCAGTTCCACATTTATGTCAATGAGCAAACAGTTCTTTTGGGACTCATTTTAATACTGGTTCTGCTGAGCAGAAATGTGACATTATGTATTAAGTTAAAACAATGTTCTGTTTTTTGGAAATGCAGCTAAAAATACAAAGTGCTTGCTGGAAATCTACTAAAACTTTAATATTCCTTTCTCAGTTTAGGCTTTATGGATGCATTACATTGTTTATGCATCATTGTCTCTCTTGCAGCTTTTCCTGGTTAGGGTCGCCACAGCAGACCACCAGCCTGCTATTAATTGGCAGTGGATTTTTACTGTGTCAAGTTGCCAGCCCAGTGCCCAAACTTCACAAAAGGTGCATACACACACTCACACACCTACTTGCATGTCTTTAAAGTTCACTCAACCACAGGAAGGACATGCAGACTCCACACAGAAGGCATTCCTTCCGAGAATTGAACCGGAGAACATCTTGCTGTGAGGCGACACCGCGGCCTGCTTCTGCATTTTTGTAAAGCACATAAATAATGACAGTTTAATAACTTATTTTAGTTACAATACTAGGGTTAAATAAAAAGTTTATACATTTTAAAAGCAGCCCAATTTAACACATTTGGAAACAATGAAAGGGCATATATATATATATATATATATATATATATATATATATATATATCATATTTCTACACACTTACATTTATGATGACTTGCTGCTGTAATTAGTTAGCAAATGTTGTAACAACAAATATTAAGACAAGAGGGTTGTACCTACTAGAGCTGCAGTGCACCAAATGTTTGTTTCTTATGCAGCAGGACTCAGCAATACTTCTTTATCTGGATCACCACTATAAACAACTGCTAGCTCTAATCAATTAATTTATATTTGTAATATTTAGCAAATGGAACTGAGAACTGAGAAAGAGTGAACTATCTCTAAAGGACAAAAAGACCAAAAAAGTCTAGTGTGACAAAGGTATTATGTATAATGCTGTCTAATAGAGATTGTAGAGCTCACTGAAAACAGAGGTGAGTAGAAGGATTTAATGAAAGGAAAAAATAATCACAAAATATATGAACTACTATGTAAGTTATTAATATCTGGCTACTACAGCATTAGGTATTCATTTATGCAGGTGGGGTTTATGGTGATACTGTATTGCATAATAAACCTAAGCACACCTACAAGTGTTAACGAGAGATTACTCTGGATATGATTGATAAGTAAATAAAAGCTACATGGATCCAGGTAAACAAGAGGAAATCAGGAGAAGCAGAATATTTATTTCTGTGATGCAGTTGTGGAATAAATAAAACTAGCAAGTGCAAATACACCCCAAAAAAAGTTTTTTAAAACTGAAATCTAGGATGAAGGTTAAATAGAGTAAATCACCTTCCTATGGCAGCTAGACAAGGAAAGGCTGAAAGAGCATTGATAATGCTGTCCATCTGAACTGGCTGCAGTGTTCGGAAGTACAGTATTTTGTGTTGTGTGCTCAGTGGTGTGATGCAGTATCCTCCATGTTCAGTGATGTAATGTAGTGTTCTCAGTGTTCCATGTTATAACGCAGTGCCCTCAGTGTTCGGTGATTTAATGTAGTGTTCTCAGTATTCAGCAGTGTAACACAGTGTCCTCAATGTTCAGTGGTGTAGCATAGTGCTCTCATTGTTCAATGGCAAAACACACTGTTCTCAGTGTTCAGTGATGTAATGTAGTGTCCTCAATGTTAAGTGGTATAACACAGTGTCTTCAGTGTTCAGTGATGTAGTTTAGTATCCTCAATGTTCAGTGGTGTAACACAGTGTCCTCAGTGTTCAGTGATGTAATGTAGTGTCCTCAGTGTTCAGTGGTGTAACACAGTGTTCTCAGTGTTCAGTGATGTAATGTAGTGTCTTCAATGTTCAATGGTGTAACACAGTGTCCTCTGTGTACAGTGATGTAATGTAGTGTCCTCAGTGTTCAGTGGTGCAACACAGAGTCCTCAGTGTTCAGTGATGTAATGTAGTGTCCACAATGTTAAGTGGTATAACACAGTGTCTTCAGTGTTCAGTGATGTAGTTTAGTATCCTCAATGTTCAGTGGTGTAACACAGTGTCCTCAGTGTTCAGTGATGTAATGTAGTGTCCTCATTTTTCAATGGTGTAATACAGTGTCCTCAGTTTTCAGTGTTGTAATGTAGTGTCTTCAATCTTCAGTGGTATAACACAGTGTCCTCAATGTTCAGTGATGTAATGTAGTGTCCTCACTTTTCAATGGTATAACACAGTGTCGTCAATGTTCAGTGATGTAATGTAGTGTCCTCATTGTTCAGTGGTGTAACACACTGTCCTTGGTCTTCAGTGATGTACTGAAGTGTCCTCAATGTTCAGTGGTGTAACACAGTGTCCTCGGTGTTCAGTGATATAATGTAGTGTCCTCGATGTTCAGTGGTGTAACACAGTGTCCTCAGTATTCAGTGATGTAATGTAGTATCCTCAATGTTCAGTGGTGTAATACAGTGTCCTCAGTGTTCAGTGATGCATTGTAGTGTCCTCAGTGTTCAGTGGTGCAACACAGTGTCCTCATTGTTCAGTGATGTAATGTAGTGTCCTCAATGCTCAGTGATGTAACACAGTGCCCTAGGTGTTCAGTGATATAATGTAGTGTCCTCAATGTTCAATGGTGTAACACAGTGTCCTCAGTATTCAGTGATGTAATGTAGTGTCCTCAGTGTTCAGTGGTGTAACACAGTGTCCTCAGTGTTCAGTGATGTAATGTAGTGTCCTCAATGTTCAATGGTGTAATATATTGTCCTCAGTGTTCGGTGATGTAATGTAGTGTCCTCAATGTTCAGTGGTGTAACACACTGTCCTCGGTGTTCAGTGATGTAATGTAGTGTCCTCAATGTTCAGTGGTGTAACACAGTGTCCTCAGTGTTCAGTGATGTACTGTAGTGTCCTCAATGTTCAGTGGTATAACACAGTGTCCTCAGCGTTCAATGATGTAATGCAGTGTCCTCAATGTTCAGTGGTGTAACACAGTGTCCTCAGTGTTCAGTGATGTAACGTAGCACCCTCAATGTTCAGTGGTGTAACACACTGTTCTCAATATTCAGTGATGTAATGTAGTGTCCTCAATGTTCAGTGGTGTAACACAGTGTCCTCAGTATTTAGTGATGTAATGTAGTGTCCTCAATGTTCAGTGGTGTAACACAGTGTCTTCAGTGTTCAGTGTTTTAATGTATTGTCTTCAATGTTTAGTGATGTAACACACTGTTCTCGGTGTTCAGTGATGTAATGTAGTGTCTTCAATGTTCAGTGGTGCAACACAGTGTCCTCAGTGTTCAGTGATGTAATGTAGTGTCCTCAGTGTTAAATGGTGGAACACAGTGTCCTCAGTGTTAAATGGTGGAACACAGTGTCCTCAGTGTTCAGTCATGTAATGTTGTATCAATGCTCAATGGTGTAGCGCAGTGTCAACAGCAAAACATTGACACTCTTCTATGCATGCTCCAAGGATTAACCTTGGAGCATGCAAACTAAAAGTCATGTATTATTGCAAGGGACAGCTCCTTGCACCCCCAGTGTGGAGTCTGTTCACTCACACCCACTACTAAATATTTTTTTCAAGTCAGGGAATTTACAATTCACATGGGAAAGGATTCCAAGGATTGTTGATCTTAAGCACATGATGACCATCTGTTTTGTAGAACAAAGCATGTCAATAAAACAGAGTCCCACATTACAGACATTCAATATTTTGGATGACTCCCATATATACAGCATGTGTGTGCATGCCTGTGTGTGTGTGTGTGTGTGTGTGTGTGTGTGTGTGTGTGTGTGTGTGTGTGTGTGCGCTCATGTGTGTGTGTTTGCGTTTGCAGATTAGGGTCAATATACAGATTATTTAAGGGGGTAGATCTGGTGTTTGTGAGAGTGTTTGTAGGTTAGGGTTAGAGTATTGCTTAAGTAAAGAGATAGATTTAATGTTGTGCATGTGTGATGGCACATATTTGTGCATGTATGCATGAGTCTGAGCTTGTCTTGTGTAGTGGTAGTATTATGGAAAAGGTTTTTTAAGGTAATATGTAGTACTAGGGTTAGGGTCACACTGTACCATCTTACTGATGCATGCTAACCTTATCACTAACCCTGCCTATGCCTGTAAACCTAACCCTAAACCTTACCTTAAAAACAGTCTTTCCATACCTCTACTACTATTCAGATAAACACAGGTCTGAATGTTGTGGTAGGGTTTAGTTTAAATACTGGAAAATATTTTTTCCATCTTTTTGTAGATTCAATGTTTTGGCTTTTCGATATTGTGAATGTTCAAACTGCTTTTTTTACTCTTCTGTTGTTGATATTTTAGCAGTTTGATCATTTTTAATATATAAACATGAAATGATAGCTAGATAAATAGATAGATATAAATAAGAGTACATCATAGATCATAACTGTGGGTTAATAACATGCCATAAATTTTTAAAAGTCAGGCATTTGAATATTGCTTGCATGCTGTCACCAGTTTATACTGCATTTGTTTTTCTTTAGAGAATTCCTCCACATCCACACAACAGTGACTGGATTATCATTATTAACTATGTAGAAATAATGTGTGACCCAGAACACAGACAGCTGATGCAGCAGTCCTAACTCATTAGTTGGGGTGGGAAGGGGGGGGGTGTCCAAACCTCTATGCTTAATACAGTCAAAAAAAAAAAAAAAAACAAAGAAGTTAAAGACAAAAAATACGTGAGACAAACTAAGTATAAGAAAAATAATCAGTGTTCTTTCCACAAACTATTCAATACATCCAGAAAAAAACATACAATGAAATTACATTTGTCTCCTCAGAGGTTCTTTTATGAGAATGCTGTCTGCATTTCATTAGCCCTTTCTTCCCTCCCTGTAAGGTGCCTGCACGTCTTCCATTTCCTGCATAAAGCCACATTATCCATGTCAAATGAACAGCTGCAGCCGAGATAAAGACATTTCTATACTGCAAGTGTAATAATAATAAAAATGTAAGTCTTGTTTACTGGTAATATAAACAGAAGTTAAGAGATAGTGTGGTATTTCATGAAGTATGTGTACAGAGAGTGTGGCCATTTTCTTTAAGGAAATATAAACCATTATTATGAGCAATGCAGGGCAAGTGACTTTTTGTTATAACACTATCTGAAGAAATTACTTTTTTCATTTTTCATTTTTGAGCATATTGCTCAAAGAATAAAACCCTACCCCCTATATGTATATATATATATATATATATATATATATATATATATATATATATATATATATATATATATTATATATATATATATATATATATATATATATATACATACATACATACATACATACATACACCACAAAACCACAAAATAAACATCCATTTGGGACTTCTTCAGATTGTGCTTTCTGACAAAATATTAATTGATGATATTTTAATTATTTGGCCAGGAATGAAAAAGAACTGGGTTATTTAAGAATAGCTAGCAATTAAAAATCTAATAATAGCAATAGCTATTTGGAATTTACATGTATGAATCCATATTGATTAAAACAAACAATTGCGAAAGGACAGATGATTAGAAAAAGTAGGTTAACAGATGATAAAAGATTTGAGGAAGAGATTTTAATAATAAAACAACACTTTTAAGAAAGGTTATCCAGTCATATTGATAAACAATGAAATGAAAGGGGCACTACATACCAGCCCTATATGTTTAACACAGGACATGGTGAAAGGCAAAAAAAAATTCAAAATTGATAAAAGTTGTTGTTGTTTGTCTCTCAGCTTTTCCTGGTTAGGGGTCGCCACAGCAGAACTCCGGTCCGCTAATGATTGGCAGTTGATTTTAACGAACGCCGAGATGCCAGCTCGACATCTAACCTTCAACAAAGGCACGCCCATTTACACGTCTTTCAAATGCCCATCCAACCGCGGGGAGGACATGCAGACTCCACACAGAAGGCACTCCAGCCGAGAATCGAATGGGAGAACCTCTTGCTGTGAGGCAACAATGCTACTGCTGTACCACTGCGGCTTGTTACTCTAAAAATAGCGTCATTAGATGCAATAAACATTAAGAATATTATGATGGATAAGTGGAAAATTATTACAGAATTTTCAGAGCCAGGTTGTATTATGTATAAGCCATATTTGTTTATTGGGATGAAAATTAAACATTTATTAAGAAAAAAAATAAGAATAAACTGAAAACAGAAGGATGGAAAGATCTGAGAATTGCAACTATCATCAGTATATTTTAATAGGTACTACAGAATTATCGATTAGAGGAAAGTACTATGGGACTCAACTCAAAACAGACTTGGTAACCACAAATCCAACCACGGAATACTTGAGCAGTACAAACACTGGAACTCACACAATTCTTCAAAAGCACTAACACGTTTATTGCACTAAAACAGTAACACTAAAATAAGTACTATGGGACTGCCAGGCATTTTTACTTGTAAGAATGTAATGTATCATGCTTCATGTACAGTTTATTCCACATTGTGTATTGGAAGAACATCAAGGCCTTTATATAATCAGATTTATGAGCATATACACTCGATAAGGATGAAAGATGAAGCAAACGCATTGGCTAAGAATTGTTAAAATGTAAGGATGGAAAGGTTTTGTGTATTAGAATCTGTGTTTTCTATTTATGGCAAAAATGTGATTGAAGACGAATTAGATTGGAGAAAATATACCTGCTTTGAATGATATTTGCATTTTTTTAATAGAAGGGCTTCAAAACATCATTAGGATGTGTCTTACATGTTTTGTGATATTATTATCCTATCCTTTTAATGAATGTTGATGTTTTAATTAACATTTTAGCATCTAATTAATATAAATTTTTATGCTATTTGTATTTAATAGCATGATGTGGGTCATGTGATAGGACGTTTAGTATTTAAATTAATGCTATTCAGTTAGAGAGCACAGTCTGAGGAAGTACCAAGGGGACAAAAGCGCTTGCTGTGTCTTTGTGTTTTTTTGTAAGAGTGTATCTATTAAATTCTATTATAGACATCATTTTTGTGAGAGATTTTCATTTTGGTGTTATACAATGTGCTGTTATAGGTTGGATTTGCTTTCTGAAGGAAAAAAAATATATGTATGTATGTATATATATGTATGTATATATATATATATATATATATATATATATATATATATATATATATATATATATATATATATATATATATATATATATATATATATATATATATATACACACATATATATATATATATATATATATATATATATATATATATATGGGTTACATCATTTCATTGTCACTTCACTTTAGCGACAAAGAAAAAGGGTAGTTCACTTAATATAAAACTCATTTGATTGACACTATATTTGATTGACACTCATTACATTGAAGAGTGTGAAATGGTATACAAAAAGACTGCTGGTGTGGTTTTGGAGGATAAGAATTACAATGCATATCAGTGTTGATCAGTATTTTTACTGTGATAATACCCTCTGTTATGTTGTTTCACAATGTCATCATCATCATCATCATCATCAGTCCCCTTTTTTCTATATGGGGTCAGGGTATCATGTTAACTTTCTCCAATTCTCTCGATTCAGTGCCACACTCCTGCCTTCATCAATACTCATGCCTGACTGTCACAGATCTTCTTTCACACAATCCATATACCTCTTTGCTGGATGTCCTCACTTCCTCGTACCTTTTTCCTTTCTGTCCCAAATATTCCTCACCAAATTGTCTTCTGCTTTTCTGCACATGTGTCCAAATCACCGTAATCTGTTTTCTTTGATGTTTTCTGCAATTGGAGCTACTTTGGCACCTGCTCTTATGTCCTAATTTCTTTGTCTATCCCACAGTGTGCATCCTACCACCCTTCTCAGGGACTTCATTTCCATCACATCTGGCTTCTTCAACTGTTCTGCCTTTACTGCCCAGGTTTCTGTACCATACAGTAGTACTGGTTGCACCACTATCTTGTACACCTGACTTTTCAGCTTCTTTGGCAATCTTTTGTCATAAACTACACCTGACACTCTATGCCAGTTGACTGCAGCCCCTCTGATTCTAGCTTTGACCTCTTCATTCAGACTTCCCTTCTTCTCAACCACCCCTCCCAGATACTTAAAGCTGTTTACCTGTTCCACTCTCTTCCCTTCTACCTCTATTCTCAGCTTCTTCTTATTTCCCCAATTTGCTGCCTTTACCACCATCTTATCTGTGTTTAGTTTCATCCCATGTGCCTTCAGTTTTGCATTCCATTCTCCTATCCTTTGCTGAAGTTCTATCTAGAGTCTGCCTGTAATGCCACATCATCTGCATACAGCAACTTTGTTGATCTGTCCCCTCTGACCTGTTTTCTAATGTAGTCCATCACAAGTATGAACAGCAGTGGGTTCAGAGATGAGCCCTGGTGTACACCCACTCCCACTGGGAACCCCTCTGTGAGGCTGAACACTGTTCACACTTGAGTAATTGGGTCCTTGTACATAGCCTGCACAAATTCTACCATGTTTCTGGGGCTTCAAACCACTGCAGTACTGCCCAGATCAGCTTTCTTGGGACCTTGTCATATACTTTCTCCAAGTTTAGGAATGCCCAGTTTGACTCTCCTCATCTCTAGCTTCTTCTCAAGTATCTGTCTCACTGCAAATATCAGGTAAATTGTGTTGCATCCAGATCTGAATCTGAACTGCTCATCTCCCATCATACTACTCTGCGTTTCCATTTATTACTCACCCTCTTCAGATCTTTCATGCAATGCGATAGGAGTTTGATGTCTCTGTACTGCCCACAGTTGTGGATGTCACCTTTCTTCTTGTGCATTGGCATGAGTATGGTTATTCTCCAATCATCTGGGATATGCCTTTCTCTCCACACTGCTATTAGTACCCTCAGGAGACATTTCTTTCCAATCTCACTGAGCATCTTTATCATATCTGTTGTGACCTCATCTGAGCCTGCTTCTTTCCCTGACGTCATTTTCCTTAGTGCTATTCTTACTTCTTCTATGGTAGGTTTTCTTTGTTCAGAAGCTGCTGGAAATGCTCCTTCCATCTGCCTTTGATGTCCAGTGGTCTGGTGAGCAGGTTGTTGCTGGCATGCCTTATGAAGGGTGTCTGACTATCTTCTTTATCTTTCAGTCTTTGCCTTGAAACCTGATATAGATTATTTGTGCCACTCACTGAGTCACTTTCCAGAAGTTGGTAGAATGCCTCTGATGCCCTATTCTTTACTATTGCAACTTCTGTCTTAACTTCTTTGCTAGTCAACCAGTAGGCCTTCCTAGCCTGGTCAGTCTTTTCTGTCTCCCACTTCTTCCTACACTCCTTCTTTCTTTTGATGACTTCCTGGACTTCTGCATTCCACCACCAGCTTTCCTTATGTACCTTATTTCCACCTGGCTCGGCCATATATCTTTTCTGTACTCCTAACACATGCTGTTTTTAGACGCTACCATTCTTGTTGAACTCCACCTATTTCCTCCTCTTCTTGGGGTGCTAGAGCCCTGAGTAATTTCTTGAACTGTTGCAATTTCTCTCCAGTCAACTTCCAGGAATTCAGCCTGGTATCTGTTGACTTTAAAGCCTTCTCTGACCACTGCTTGCAGCTGATTGTGAAAACTAGTGGTTTATGCTGTTGGCTGACTGTTCCACTGGGGATGACTTTGCAATCATGGATTTTACCTCAGTGCCTTTTCCTTACTAGGAGAAAGTCTACCTGAGCTGCATGTTGGCTACTCTTATATGTGATCTTCTGACTGTCTCTCTTTCTGAACCATGTGTTGGCTACTATCAAGCGATTTGCCAGATAGAAGTCTAGAATGGCTTCTCCTTCTTTATTCCTGTTGCCTCATCCACGTGGAGCTAGGTAGTCCTCATATCCTGCTCTGCCTGTCCTGATATGTGCATTCAAGTCACTCATTATCAACACCAATTCATGTTATCCTGCTTTATCTAGTAGGTCCTGCAACTGCTGCCTGAATGCATTATTTTCCTCACTATCACAACCCTGCTGTGAGGTATAGGCTGAGATTATGAATACTGCCCTATAATTACACTGACTGGAGTCTGATAGCCATGAGTCTGTCAGTAATTCTGATGAAATCTCTAACCGCCATTTGAAGCCTCTCTCTCACCACAATTCCTACACCATTTCTAGCCTGTCCCTCACCTGAGTAGTATAGTCTGGATGCCAAGCCAAGTGGCTTTGCTGCACTGCCCTTACATCTCATCTCTTGGATGCATATGATGTTCAGCCTTCTCCGTATCATCATGTCATCCAATTCCAAGCTGCATCCTGTCAGTGAACTTACATTAAGAGTAGCAATTCGCAGTTCATGTTTGACATGTTGGTTGGTTTTACGACCAGCAGGTTGGTTGGTTTTACGTCCAGTTTTTGCTCAACAGAGCTATCCCAGGAAACCCAGGCTGGGCAACTAGACACCGGCCAGCCAGTAACTTATTGACCCAGAGCTGTTGGGCTTTATGGCAGGCACACAGTGGCCAATAGGAGAACATAAACCCCTCCCAATGTTACCAAGGGTCCCTGGTGTGGGTCAGAGTAGGCCAGGTCCTCAGCCCACTTTTCACTGGTAACTACCCATGCCCATTTTGGCAACATTAGTCAACATGCCCAAATCAGCTAGTGCCATATATTACACTGTCGAGTGGCTAACCCTACCATGGTGTGCAATCTGTGATCCATGTTCTCCTAACTTGAGGATACTGTGCACCACAGTAGATGCCCAAAGTGGTTGGTCTGTACAACTCTTGCCCTATAGGACACCATGTAGTGTCTGTGCTGCTGCCCACACCTCCATTCATTGATGACTTTGAAATGGAGACACTCAGCATGTTTTTCGGACATGGGATAAACCCCATGGAGAAACATGAAGAATGTGCAAACTCCAAACAGGCTTTGGTTGGAGGTCAGGATTAAACCTTGTACCTTGTGCATGGGAGGTGAAGACCTTAACCATATGCCATCTGGTCTCTTTTCCACAATGTCTAGAAGTTTAAGTATTTGTGCCAGCTGTGATTCAGTCTGTAAGGAGCATTCTTTTTCTCCATTTTGCGGCAATGGAGTTAGTATATTATGTTAGGGGGTGGGGAACTTCCCCCCTTCAAAAAAGCTTTTGGAAGTATATTTAATGTGTATGAAATTGTCAATGAAATGAGTGTTGATCAAATGAGTTTTAGATTAAATGAAGCACTGTTTTTTGTCAGTTAAGCAAAATGGCAATGCATTTAAATGTATCATATGTGTATGTGTGTATAAATAAATAAATAAATAAATATATATATATGTAAAGACTTGCATGTTATGCTATGTTCAGGCATGTTGTCTGTATAATCTTACTATACAATACTATTGTTATTTGCCATGTAAAGTTTGTATAGCATATTGTTATTATTATTTGTCATCTGGAGCTTTTCTCACATGGACTCTGCTGAAAAGGGGTTGTCATGCCCTGCTGGTTAACCCTGTTTAACAAATGCAAAATAAAATAAAATAAATGTAAATAAATAAATACAAATTATTATATTACATTGCATTTTTCACTCTGTGCTGGTAGTTTTGCCCTTCCATTAGTTTAACTAAAGTTGTATAAACCTATGATGTTATATGAAAAAATGCATTTTAATTTTCTCTTATAATTAGGCTGCGATTGAGATGGTGTTTGAGTGGTCCGTCCACTTACTTGTAATTTAAAATTAAATGAGTAAATAATATAATTCAAATACAATTTTCATACACTTAGGGATGAGAACAATATCAAAGGTAAAAAAACTAATACGGAAGTAATAAGTAATGAGCCAGGCAAGCGGAAGGGTTACATGTATTCTCATGCAAGTAAACATATAAAGTGGTATATATATATATATATATATATATATATATATATATATATATATATATACTTGTCTTTGCGGCTTAGTGTCCATATATAACAAATCAGACAAAGAGGGGAAAGAATCTAATTAATTTAAGAATTTAAAAGAGAGTCCTGAAACACTTTTCTCTTAAAATCCTCTATTTGTGATTACTTGTGCATTGGACTTGCGTGAGATACAAACTATGCACATAATATGTACACAACAGTGAGCCTGCATTGTGGGTAAAAAGAGTAAGATGAGCCTGAAAACCATCCCACTTACCTGGCAGAAAAAAAAGTGAAGTTGCACTTTCTGTCATTTCATCAGTCTTTATATAAATATATGTGTGCATATACATTTGTGCATGTGTTTATGTTTATATATATACATATATATATGTGTGTGTGTGTGTGTGTGTGTGTGTGTGTGTGTGTGTGTGTGTGTGTGTGTGTGTGTGTGTGTGTGTGTGTGTATATATATATATATATATATATATATAGATGTATCCATATATAAATAGATAGATATAAATATAGTTAAATAAAATGTTTATTTTATAAATACACACACACTCACACACACACACACACACACACACACACACACACACACACACACACACATATATATATATATATATATATATATATATATATATATGTTCTCAGTGACAAGCAGCCAGACATCTCATACAGTCACTTAAACAGCATGTTTATAAAATAACACGCAAGTTGTCCAAGATTAACCCACAAACATTCATTACTATCCTATCATCTATTAACTAGAATAGCCTAAAAATCCTCCCCATAGATGTTGCTGTAAATGAATTCAATACAACTTTCATAAATATCATAAATAGCCTTACACCTCCTAGAAGGAAGAGACTAAAAAACAAACACTGCAATTTTGCTACCCGTAAATAGTAGAATGCTAATGAAGAATAGAGAAAAAGTGTGGAATAAATGAAAAAATATAAAACACCACAATATCTTGAGAATTTCAGATTATTCCACAACCATACTAAAAAGAAAATAAATGAAAACAAAAAAAAAACATACTATTGCAACTTTCAGAACAATAGTATACACAACCCTAAAAGATTCTAGTCAGCCATTAAAGAAATCTTATACCCCAGCCAAAAATTCATTTCTAACCCCTCTCCTAATACTTCAGCACTCAGAACTGCAATAGAATTCAGCAGATAGTATAGGGTCCCTAATCAAGGATTCCCCAACATCCAATCCCATTCCTGCCCAACAGCCACATATCACCACATCCACTTTCACCTTTAAAAGTGTGCCCAAATCCTATATAAATCTACTTTTAAAAAACTCAAATCATGGCCTACTTCAGCTGATGAACTTCAAAGTGAGTACCATTAGAATAACAGTCAATAGCATTGCTTATCTTCTCTCAATCCTTATAAACAGATCAGTCCAGAAATCCTACATTCCTTTTCTCTGGAAAAAAAAAAAACACACTATCCCTCTACTCAAAGGAAAAAAATCAACAGACATTACTAACTTTAGACCAATAGCAATCTTATTCCCCCACTCCAAAATACTTGAAAAATATATTCAAAAAAAATGCTAAACTATTTCCTGTAGGAAAAACTCTTATCCCCCACACAACACAGCTCCCTTCCCTCCCACAGTACTAAGACTGCACTTCTAACCTTTATTTATGCTGTTAATAAAGCTAGAGATAATGGCAAACTTGTATCTTGCTTATTTCTAGACTTGTCAAAAGCCTTCAACACAGTTTGCTACAGCAAACCTCTTCTTCAAATGTCACCACCAGGTCTATTTCGGGCCACCCTTCTATGGTTCAAAAGCTACCTGTCCAGTAGGTATCAGTCAGTAAAATGGCACTCCACCCTCTCTCCATACCTCCCAGTCACCACCAGTATACCACAAGGCTCAATCCTAGGTCCCACGCTATAACATTCTCACTGACACCCTCCACATATTCAGACAACAGGACTCCCTAATACAATACACAGATGACTCCACACTCATATGCACATATGACAACTTGGCACACCTCGAAAAAAATTACTCAGGAAGCTTTAACAGCCACTGAAACATGGTGCTGTAAATTACAGTTCATGCTCAACCCCTCAAAAAGCTACTTCTTTTTCCCTAAGTCCCTCTGATGAAAAAAATAATTTAAAATCTTCTCTCTTAATATTACAAAAAACTCACCAAAAACTATGAATGCTTTACAGAGCCAGAAAGTTTCTCACCAATGCAATTAAAACTACCCTTGTCACTACTTAACTCCTCCTTTAACTACGTCAGGGTGCTTCCATTCTTACTAATCTCAAGGCATCACAAAAAAAATTAAAACTTGAACAATACTATAATAAAGTGGCTAAATTTGCAGCAAATAGTATTTTCAGAACCCACCACTGCATAGCAATAAAAAAACTAAATTGGTTACAACTATCATATCAACTAACATATACACAGCTTCTAACCACATATAATATTATCCAGCGTCCTGCACTAAATATCACTCTAAACAATTATATTCCCAATTGGTCATTATGATCCATTGACCAAAATTTCCTCTGTACACAAACCTGTCAAATCTGCTGGGCATTGCCTGTACTCAAACCACATTGCTAAGGCTTGGAACTCCTTACATGCATCCATCAGGTCAATAACCTTCCTCCAGTACTTTAAATCCATTCTGAAAGACTTCACAGCCAAAGTCTGACCATGTCTTTGCTCAACCCCAGAATAAACTATATCCCTAAATATGAACAAGTAACTATTCATACCTTACACCCCCTAACAGTCCCTTCTTCCTTCACTTCCTTACTTCAAATAATTTCTCTCCTGCGACCCTTTTTGTAAATATCCCATAATCCTGTTTTTTTCTCTTACTTCGTATTGTAATTTCTGTTTGTATTATACTGTTACCTTTAATTTCTCTATAAACTAGCTAAAATTTCTCTAAATATTACATCATTGACATTTAAGTTACATCTAGTCAACCAATATTTTCACAATATGTCAAGTTTGGTATAATTATTTAAACTGTAGATGTTGTTGTATTATTTTTGAAGATTGTAAAACTATTGTCCTTAAAATTTTTTTGTAATACTTTACAGCTTTTCTCCCCAGGCTTCCACTGAAAATGGGCACCTACCCAATTGGATTTTCCCAGTAATCAAAGTAATCAGAGGTCAATAAATATATATTTTATATACACACAAACACACACACACACACACACACACACACACACACACACACACACACACACACACACACAAACACACACACACACGCATACACACACACACACGCACGCACGCACACACACACACACGCACGCACGCACACACACACACACACACACACACACACACACACACACACACACACACACACACACACACACACACACACACACACACACACATATGGGTCTACTTCATTTCATTGAAAACTCATTTCACTGAAACTCATTTTGTTGAAAACTCATTTCACTGAAATTCAGCTGTCTAAGCACAACTCACTCAATGGCCACTTCACTGAAAACTCATTTGACTGAAATTCATTTTGCTGAAAGATATATGCCCTGTTCCTCACTGTAGTGAGATCCTGGAGTTAAAACATATATTAAGGGGAGTAGAGGGTACAGCCCTCCCCACATTGGGGGTATGTGGGGGGTGTAGCTCCCACATAGTTTGGGTATATATTGTCTTCTGGAAAAGTTATTCATTTGACTTGTAAGTATCCATGTCTATGGTTTACAATGTTTAAAATACATGGAGGCTACGGCCTCACACTCCCTTCATATATATACTAACTCCAGGATCACACTACAGTGGGGAATAGGGATATACCTTTCAGCGAAATTAACTTCAGTCAAATGAGTTTTCTGTGAATTGAGCTTTGAGTGAATTGTGCTTAGGCAGCTGAGTTTCAGTGAAATTAGTTTTCAATGAAATGAGTTGCAGTGAAATGAGTTTTCAATGGAATGAAGTAGACACGTATATATATATATATATATATATATATATATATATATATATATATATATATAATATAATATATATAGGGTCTACTTTGTTTCATTGGAAGCTCATTTCACTGAATTTTAATTCATCCTGCCCAAATCGCTGAAAACTGAAATTACTGAAAACTCAATTCACCGAATCTCATTTCACTGAAGTGAAGTACTGGCACTGTGTAGCATATTGCAAGGCAAGTAAAAGGTATATGCCCTTTTCCCCACTTTAGTGTGATCCTGAAGTTAGTATATATAGTTAAGGGGAGTGTGGGGGGTACAGGCCCCCCACATTGGGGGGCACATAGCCTTCCACTTAGTTTGGGTATATATTGTCTTCTGGAAAGAGTTAGTCATTGGTGTTGTAATTATAGGTTCATAGGTGGGTACTAGGCTATCTGCCCAAGGGCATTTATAAGCCTAGCCAGAGTGTCTCGGCTTTCATCGCCCCATTGATTAATTAACTGAGCCTCTGTCAAGCAGAGCCAGTGAAGTGATCCCAGATGTGTGCTTTCTGTTACCCATCCACTCGTCAAGGCTTCTCTTGAAGAGTGTTAGTGAGGGGCTCTGCCTAATGTAGTTAGGAATTTTGTTCCAAAGCATGGGGAGTCTCTGTGACAGGAATCTATCCCTCCAGCATGTTCTATTTATTGTTGTGGTGAGGTTTAGCTCACTAGAGCACGTGGCTCGCAGTGACTTGGATTTCTTTAGTTGGAGCATGTCCATCAATTCTGAGTTGGACATGGCTTTGTAAGTCAGACAGAGATCACCTCTGAATAAGCAATATGCCACTGAGTACAGCCAGACCTTTTTCAGTCGCGCTGCATAGGACATATGTTTGAGGCCAGTAATCCTCTTGGTGAGGTGCTTTTGTGGTCTTTCAAGCTGTTGGAAGTGTCTTGTGAGGTACATCCCAAATGGGGTATTGTACTCTATGATGGGTCTGATGAGTGACGAGTAGAGGGGCACTATAACCTCTTTATTTCTAGATGCGAACCCCTTAGTAATTAGATGGGCCACATAGAAGGATTTCCTAACTACTTTGGTAATATGATTGTCAAAGGAGAGATTACTATCTACCTGAGTCCCCAGATCTCTTATTACCTCTTCTGTATTAAGGGGGCTGCCGCCTATGTGGTAATTCGTGGGTGTTTTGTTTTTCCCAAATGGGATGGCTATGCATTTTTTTGGCATTTAGCTTGAGGCCATGACTTTGACACCAGGTGTCTGTCTCTTTTGGAGGATGTCCGTGTCAGCCAGAGAGTCAATTATGGCTCCCAGTTTGCAGTCATCGGTGAACCTGGTTAGCCATAGTCCTCCTGTGTTTGCCTGTACTTCTAAGAAATATATGCCGAACAGTAGGGGTCCCAGAACTGAGCCTTGCAGGACACCACTTGTGACTGGTTTAGAGTCAGACCTGGACCCGCTATTCTTACTGTGTGAGTTCTGGCTGTAAGCCAGTTGGTGACCCATCTTGTGACGTAGAGGTTTATGTTCAGGCTGGTGAGTTTTTCTATAATACCCGAGTGAGGAATGGTGTTGAACGCCTTGGCAAGATCAAAATAGGCTATGTGAACCACCTTTCCCTTGTCTATGGCCTTGGTAACTATCTCGAAGAAGTCAACCAGGTTTAGTAGGCATGATCTGCCCTTAACAAAGCCGAACTGGGTCGAGTCAAGTGTTTGGAGGTTCCCAATGTCATTGTTAATGAGTTCCATGATGATGCGCTCCATTGCCTGGCAGTTATGGCCCCTCCTTTGTGGAGCAGAATAACCATTGCTGTGCGCCATTCTATGGGCACATAGCCTGTGGAGAGGCTGAGGTTGAACAGTGTGTTTAGGTGGGGGGTTAGTTCGTTCTGTAGTTCGTGCAAGACACAGCCTGGGACACCATCTGGCCCCATTGATGCTCTGTTTTTGGCTGTTGAAATGGCTGTTTTCACCTGTGCTTCTGTGATTTCCGGGACACTACACTTTTCTGGTATTGTTGTGGGCCCTTTTGAAGGCGAGAGAGAGGTGAAGTTTGCACTGAATCTATCTGCCAGTATGTTGGCAATATCAGTAGGTTCAGTGTATTTTGTGCAATTTTTCACTAACTCAGAGCATATCTGTGAGTTGCCACTTAGATTCATGACATAGCTAAAGAAGGCTTTGTGGTTATCTTTCGAATCCTTGGCTATTTTTCTTTCGAAGTTAGCCTTGGATGATATTATGAGGGACCTTATTTTTTTACTGATACTGATCAGGGATGTCTTTCCTTCTTGTGATTTGCTTTTTTTCTGAACTAGTTTCCTCATTTTGTTGTATAACCTGTTTATGGCAGGGGTCCACTAGACTGGTTTCCTTCTCTTAGGGGAGTGAGTCTTGGTTTTGCTAGAGATGGCATGATCCATTCATCCTTGTAGGTGCTCATAGAGTGCAATTGTAAAGGATTCTGCATCTTGGGCAGTATTATCCTTTAGCATGGGGGCTGTGAAACTTACCACCTCTGCCTTAAGTAAGGTGAAGTTTACTTTAGAAAAGTTTTTCACTGTGGTTTCCTTGGTTGGGGGTGGTGGTGGGATGTGGACATCCAGGGTGATTAGTTTATGGTCTGATCTAAACAGTGACAGGTTGACCTCCAGTACGGAGCACCTGTCGTCCATGTTGGTGATGACCAGGTCCAATATGTTGTGGCCTCTGGTAGGGGTGTTTACCAGCTGATCCAGGGCATTTGAGTTGATACATTCCAGGAAGTACTGAGCCTGAGAGTTTGTACTCAAGTAGTTTTCCAAGTTAATGGTAAGGAAATTGAAATCTCCCAAGATCAGGGTGTTTGGTAGGACCTTCATGTTTTCCAGTGTCTCCAGAAAGGCGGAGTAGTGGTTCTTGGTCATGGAGGGTGATCTGTAGCAGGCCACAATTTGCGTTGCAGATTTGTCCGATGTTAGTTGCACATGGATGATCTCAGAGGTATCATGCTGCACCAGTAACCTAGAGGTGTGAGTATCCTTGATGAATATGGATACACCCCCTCCTTTTGTGTTTCGGTCCGTGTTCTGTGGCCGAAATGTGTGGTATGAGTTGTAGCCCAGTAGTGCTGGAGTGCTCTCTGGAGCCTTGAACCAGGTTTCAGTTACTGCACAGATGTTGACATTCTCCATACTTATGAGTGCATTGAGCGCATGCATTTTGAGATTTAAACTCCTGGCGTTGAGTAGCATAACCCTCAATTTTTTACTTGTGCTGTTAACAGAGGTGGGTTTGAATTCTGAGCCTTGCCTAAAAAAGGCACTAAGGGGGCAGCAAGAGCCTTGGCCAGTATTCAAAAGCCAAGGGGTGACAGGTGCAAGCCGTCTCTTGTGAAGCAACGTGGCTTGCTGAGCATGTCATCCCAGGCTGACAGACACCGGATTCCCTTTGAATGACACCAGAAGCTTAGCCAATTGTTGAAATTGATCATTTTTTCCCTTTATACTGAGGTATCATTCTTGGTGAGGGCAGGATGCTACTCAGGGTCAGGGTCATACCCGCCTGGGCTACATGATCAGAGAGCTCTTCCATGTCTCTTTTCATGTAGTCCAGGGAGGTATGGCTCAGGTCATTCACACCAACGTGAACAATGACAGAGTCATATTTGTACTTGTTCTGGGGTGACCTGAGTGCTTGTGTTATGTGGTGGATTCTGGCTCCTGACAGGCAGCTAACAGTAACCTTCTCCTTGTCCAGCCTAGTGAATGGGGCGTCAGTGTGCCTGACTATTGAGTCACCTATTACTAGTGTGTTAGGTATGTTATTTTGCCTTAAGGGCTGTGATTGTGCGGCACATTGATTTTGTGTTTTATGTGTTGTCTGGTTAGTGATGGGAGGTGCAGGTTTTGTGGGTGTCTGCTTTGGAGCTCTTTTGCAGGTTTTTATTTAGAACCTCTGAGTATGATTTTGTGTATTTATGTGTATTTTTTGCCCGTGCTGGTTTAGTAGGTCTATGTGAGGCTGGAGGTGTGGTATACGTGTTAACCTTCTCCTCATGACTGTCTGTTCCAGTCTTGGGTGGAGATACCTTAGCCTCCAGTTTGGCTGTATAATTGCATCTCTCACATATGTTAGTGTTTTGTTGTAGGAGGAGAGGGCTGTCTGTGTACATGAGGAAGTTGTAACATTGCCTCAGGATACCCAGATTCACCAGCTGGACTGGAGAGTACACCTGAAGTTGCCCTTTGGTCATGCCTGAATAGTAGGGTGAGCTGCTTAGTCGCTTGGTTGGTGAGGGGTGGATAATGAGTCTTGCCCTGCTGGGCAGTCAAGTGTCAGGGTATATTAGTGCTTGCTATTAGGTCTGAGCAAATGCTGGACTGTAGGATGCTTTTTGAGTGCATAGGTTGAGAGTTAGACTAGTTTCAAGTGAAAAACTGAAGAGGAGACTTAGTGGAGCTGGGAATAATTTAACCCTAACTAACCGGTGCTGCCCGGCGCACAAGTCATGCAACGTGTTTTTTAAACTACTAACTTCTGGGCTGGAACCACTCCTCCAGGGACAGATGGCTTCTCAAAGTTCTCCTCTCTCACAGGTGAACAGAGAAATTTCCCTCTATATAAGTAAGGTATGGGCAACTCAGAAACTTGTAACACAGCCCTAAATTCAGCACTAGCCTGAAAACTGGACTATACTAACTTAGAAAGGCGGGAAACAAGAAATTTATTTATTTATTTTTTTAAAAGATAAGGCAAAAACAGTAAAACGTACATTTAAAACAGCTTTAAACAACTACAAGTGATCAGAAAAGGCTGTCACACTTTAGTGTGTAGCTTACAACAGTTAAACAATTTATTTAAACAAAAAAAAACAACTTTTTATGCATGTCTATAGTTTAAAATGTGTTGTTTTGAAGCATTTGGTGAAATATAATATAAAACCAAACTAGGTGGGGGTTACACCCCCACACCCCCTAACTATATATGCTAACTCCAGGATCACACTACAGTGGGGAAAAGGGCATATATCTTTTACTTGCCTTACAGTACTCTACACAGAGCCAGTACTTCACTTCAGTGAAATGAGATTCAGTGAAATGAGTTTTCAGTAATTTGAGCATTCAGTGATTTGGTCAGGGTGAATTCAAATTCAGTGAAATGGGCTTTCACTGAAACAAAGTAGACCCACATATATATCCATATATATATATATATATATATATATATATATATATATATATATATATGGATTCACTTCATAATCTCGAAATACTGATATCTTGAATTTCAGTATCTTGAGACCATGAAGTCGAAAATCCATAAAGTTGAAACCCCAGAAGCGCAAAATTTAAAATCATGACTTCTATACTAAACATACAGCACACACAGACACAAACATACACCTCCCCACACATACACAAACACTAACACCTACCCAACATACAAGCAAGGGGACAAGTCCCCTTGCACCCCCCACACCTCCCTACTTAAATATACTAACTCCGAGGCCGCACTACACAGGCAAACACAGAAAAACACCACTACACAAGCTACACTTTGGGATTTTGAATTTCGCTCTTCTGGAGTATCAGTATTCTGCACTTTCGCCTTTCTGGTCTCGGGTTACTGAAATTCAGGATTTCAGTAGTTTGAGGTTCTGAAGGGAACCCATATGTGTGTGTGTGTGTGTGTGTGTGTGTGTGTGTGTGTGTGTGTGTGTGTGTGTGTATGTATTGCATACTCACACTGCATTAGTGTGTGTATATTATATACTCACACTCTGTAAATATTGTAAATAGCTTTTGACTTTTGACTTTGTGTGAATTTGTTAAATGTATCTGCACAATATTTTTCCATTATGGGCAATATTGCTCACCCTTTGTATTATTTGAAATGTATTTGTACTTGCACTTTTATTTTTATTGGACTGCTATCTTTACTGTAATCTGTTTCATGGAGCTTTTCTACCCGGGCCTCCACTGAAAACGGGCTCTTTGGGCCCAAGGGACTTCCCCGATAATCAAACTGGAAATAAATAAATAAATAAATATTATCTTCTAGTTTATATCATTAAGCTCCATTATGTTTGACTAAAATCACAGAAAAAAAACACTCCATTAAAGTAATTTCACCCTCCTCATGGCTATTTTATTTATAAATCTGAGATCATACAATAGTGGATAAAATGACCAGTTCCCTTACCCATCTGTCAGCTGATCTCAGGACAAGCAAATAATTTACCATCTCTTTACATTTAGAGCAAATGGACTGATAACTTTCTATATCTGTTCACCTACACTGCAATACACTATTCTACTTTGATGTAATTTTTTGAACTTGGTTTACTCCATACAACATATTACTTTTACATACAGTCCTCCTCAGCACTTCCCTGCTTCCTTTCCTAAGCAACCATCTTGTTTTCCATCTTGATTTCCCATTCAGTTTGCCCTTTCCTTCCTTCTGGTATGATTTTTATTCTTGAGTGTTCTAATACCCCTTTCCATTGCTTTTTCAGTTTTCTTTCCCCTTCTTTCCACATTCTAGTCCATTTCTGCTATCTTCTCCCCGTGTCCAGGCACTTCTATAATTCAAGCTCCTGTATGTTTTTGCCCCCTTCTAGTTTTGAATGATGATGGCCTAAACTTACCCCATATACAGAATTCCCATGTATTCTCTGATTCCTTTTGAAACATGTCTTCCTAAGTGTTTTGTGGCAGCTTCTAGACTGCTTGTGTCCACTCACAATCCTATAACATATGCTTCATTCCTGCCTTTTCCTCCTGAATCTTTCAAAATCTGCTGTCCTTCTTTCTGCCTTCCTTTATCAATCTGATGGGGATTAGATACCATCTGTACAGTTTTCTCAGGCTTACATCTCCCACTCCAGTTACTTTCCATATCTGCTTCACTCCCCAAACTGTCTTCTGCCAGTTTCCTGCAACTGCTTCCATCTGTCCTCCCTTTCCCAGTTATTTCTCATTCATTCTTCTTTGGTTCTCTTCCTTCTTTCTCTTAAAACTTCATAGATCTATTTAGTGATTTGCCTCCCTAGCCCCTTCCATTTCCTCTACATACCATACTCTCTTCTTTTTCCCTCCATTTCTGCATGTTCCTACAGTATGTGAGAGATGTATATGCACAATGTCTCTGAAGGCAAATCTCTCACATACCAACACTCATAATAACAATCTGATTGTCAAAAACACACACTACCCCCACCATACATAGACTTACTTATGCTGAGGCACTTAAATACAATCTTTACAAACCCAAAAGACCTCCTAGATATTCCACCTGCAAAAATTATCCTCAGCAAACCCAAAAGCATCCAGCAGAAATAACACCTAACATACAGTCACACCCAGTGGAACCTCACCTACCAAGTTCATAAGGCAAGCCAATACACTACTCTAGACTCTAGTCATATGGGACTCCATTGCATGATGTACTGATGCCCCACTCATCAAAAAGAAAATAATGGTCAGTTGCCTATCAGGGGCCAAGATCTCCACTCAAGTCATTGCACCACAGGTACCAGTATGATTCAGTCATAGTCCAATGACCTAAGATGTGCCTCCCCAGATTATATGAAGAATGTGTCTCAGGCTGCTATATCCCTAGCATTGAGCAGCTTTCTGCCTTCTCCAATGATGATGCCACAATATGAACACAGGATGATTTTTCTTTAAAAATTGGCTTAGGTTTTGGTGTCATTCTAGAGGGATGCAATATTTATCAGCATGACAGCACATGTTTAACAAAGCATGTTGCTTTGCCAAGGATTGTCTGCACCTGTTCCCTCTAGGCTATCAACTACTGGCAATGCCAAACTGACAAAATTTCCAAAATAGCAAAATCTACCCAAGTAAATCTAAAGTTGTTACTGCCCAATGCCAAGAGTCTAAACAAGAAGCTCCACTCCTCCAACCTCTCCTCACTTTGGAGAATGTGGACATCTGTGCAGTTACTAAGATGTGGTTTAAAGCCACAGAAAGTATCCCAGCAGTGCAAGGCTTTAGTGCCTTCCATGCACGTAGAGCAGCAACTGCACAGATAAGGACTAAAGGAAGAGTTGTCTCAATCTACATAAATAACAATCACAACTCTTGGTTGGTTAAACAGGCAAACTACCTTCTATTAAGGGATAACCTGTCACAATTTAAAGCCCTTCCAACCCAGATAGCACAACAGCTTATGTGGAATTATTCACAACAGCTCTGTACAACTATGTCAATAACTGTATATCAGCCACTGTGCCTACCAGAAGTAACTAACTACCCTGACTGTAAAAAAAAAGTCACAGCTTGCTTACATTAGGAAGCATGACACCAAAGAAGATAAAAATTGTCTCATCAGACTGAATAGACAACTAAAAGGACTAATTAATTTTGAGGTGAAGATAACATTCCAGGCCAAGGACAACCATAAGAGCTTTGATAGCTATGTCCAAAACCTCACAGGCAGCACACAATAGTGTGCTGAACTATTGGTAAATGTGTCCATGTCCATGGAACTGGGATATATCGCAAATCATCTGGCTGACAAATTAATTTCCAATTTTACCTCCATTTCTACCCTCAGAAAATACCATTTAATATAATCCATCCAACTAGGCAGGGATTAACCTGGCTTTTGAACACAGTAGATGTGCTCTTTAAGGCCAAGACTACAGCTTCAGTGGGCACCAATAATGTCCCAGGATGCCTCTAAACAGCTTGAAATATGACATATCAAGGCCACTGGTGTCACTATTCAACCATAGCCTCCACACAGGGTTTGTGCCTTGTAAATGGAAGATGGCAACAGTCATCCTTCTACACAAGGGCAGACCATCAATGGATCCCATAAACTACAGATCCATTAGTCTGACTAGCCTCATATGCAAACCCATGCAAAAAATTATCATGGATATTATTAAGAATCACATAGGAAACCTTCTGACACTGGATCCAACCCAGTTTGGCTTTGTCAAAGGCAGGTCATGCCTACTGAGCCTGATGGTCTTCTTTGAAAAGGTCACCAAGGCAATGGATGAGGGCAAAATGGTGCATACTGTCTACCTTAACCTAGATAACAATACCCCACTTGGGCATTGTTAAAAAAACTCATAGAATTAGGCAAAAATCCCCATATAACTTATTGGATAGCCATCTGGGTCACAGACAGGACCCAGGAAGTTAGGATTGGGGAGATTACCTCCACAAAGAGGCTGGTCACCAGTGGAGTCTCCCAGGGATCTCTGCTGGGAAGATTGCCTCAAAGGCCTGTCTCTATACTCTGTTTCCTACTGACTGTTGAGTAGAGATTTATTTCTAGTATACAAGGCATCCTAGGATTCCATATTGATGGATCTTTTGCATATCTGCAAAACAAGCTGCACTAATACTACTAGATGCAAGGATTTGAACTTTGCTTGCAACTTAAGTAGGATATGTTTTTGGGCCAGGTATGTGTCTCAGAAAATCACCATTCTCTGGAATAGACTTCCCATCCATGGGGAAGTAAAGCCCTTATTCAAGTGCAACTTGGCCAGTGAATGGGAAATCAGAAATTCACTCCTGGTCTGATATCTGTGTCTCTTATGGACAGAGGCAGCCAATGCCTTAACTAATGTACACCCCTTAAAATAGCCTCTAAGG
Organism: Protopterus annectens; assembly: GCF_019279795.1. Taxonomy (NCBI): domain Eukaryota; kingdom Metazoa; phylum Chordata; order Ceratodontiformes; family Protopteridae; genus Protopterus; species Protopterus annectens. The sequence goes on from NC_056733.1 coordinate 560,738,836, forward strand.
CTCAATAACTCGAGGGATAAATTTGGGTTGCATGGCTAGGTTTATAAAGTCCCCAGCGATCATTAGCCTAGTATACATCTATGAACCTATGTTCCTTTCTCCTTTTGCTTTCTTTGAATTCTTTTTCCAGGTCTCCCTGAACACCAAGTACTTCCAGCACTGGGTCTTTGGTATTCTTCATTTCTCTATTATTGTATCCACTGTTATAAATCGTTCACCACCATCCATTTCTCTGCATACCAATTTTTTTTTTCTCTTGAGTTATTCCACTTTTCCTGTATATGTCTTAATTTCTCTTCCCTGTGTTTGACCCCAACCATCTGTTCCCTTCAATTTTTGAGGTTATCTTCACCCCCTTCATGCATTACAGTTCTTTTAGCACTACTTCATTTATGTCCTTTTGTAAGACTTTCCATCTCTCTCTCTCCATCACTCTTTTGCTTTACCACTTTCTCTTTTGTTTCTGTTGAGTGTATAATGTTATGTCAGTGCATATGCTGCGATATGTAGAAGCTGCAAGCTCTCACCCCTGACTTTTCCTATTCCTTCTCATTTTTGCCTTGCTCACTCTTTTTCCCTTGCTTTTATCATCCCAGTCATCTATGACTTTTTACATTTGCTGTAGCTTTTTGTCTATTTGTATGTTGCAGAATAGGTGGAAGATCATAGGTAGTATCACTATCCTTGCTGTATTAATTCTCCAAAGCAATGTATAAGACCCCCCACCCAGGAAAGTATCACTTATTATTCTTTTCACCTTCCTCTAGGTTTTCTCTATTGTTTCTCTCGCTGTATTCCCAGTCGAAGAGCCCTTAGCATTTGAGCGACTCCCACCATTTTATATCACCTTTTTCACCTTCCCACTTTCCTTTCCTTAATCTTACTACTACTGTCCTTTTGCTGTTTCACCTGAGTCCCACAAATTCCATAAACTTCTCAAATGTCTGTCTTATAGTTCCCACTGCTGCAGCTACATCCTCTAAAAATTAACATGCAGTCATCTGCACATACCACATACTGAGATTTTATCTCCTCCTTTTTTCAACCATTGCTAAATTGTGCCTGACTTCCATTGCCATTTCCTTGATCATAAAAATGAGCAGGTCTGGGAATAGTGGGCAACCCTGTCTGTCCCCCTTCTTTATCCTTGTATCCTCAGATACTCCTCCATTTATGAGTACTTTCATTTCTGGGTCAAACTTTGCTGAACTGTCTTGTATAGTAATTCCATTTTCACCATATGAAAGGCCTTAAACAGGTCAGTGAGCACAACCTCAGTTTTCCTTTCCTGTTTTTGTTCCTCCCTGTGCTTAATTTCAGTAGGTCCCACCATTTTCCCTGCCTTCCTTCCCTTCACAAAGCCATTTTCCCCTGCTTGTATTATTGTTGACAATTCTCCATCTAGTCTTTCTGCCAATATCTTTGCCAAATATAACTACATTAATCAGAGACTGGTCTATAATGTCCACTTCGCCATTTCTCCTGTCTCATTAATTGTCATCTTGCTCGAGTACAATCCGCTGTGGTGCAGCAGTAGCATTGTTGCCTCACAGCAAGAGGTTCTCCCTTTCGATTCTCGGCTGGAGTGCAGGGAGTACCTTCTGTGTGGAGTCTGCATGTCTTTCCCATGGTTGGGTGGGCGTTCAAAAGACATGCGTAAATGGGCGTGCCTTCACTGAAAGTTGGAGATCGAGCTGGCACCTCGGCGTTCGTGAAAATCTATTACCAATCATTAGCGGACCGGAGTTCCGCTGCGGCGACCCCTAACCGGGAAAAGCCGAAAGACAAACAACATCCTGATCTTGCTCGAGTCCTGTATACTTGTCTATTCCTCCTCTAGGATCTTCCACATTTCCTCCCCTCTCTATTTTAAGAACTCTAGGGGAAATTCAGCTGGCCCTCCACCTCTACTCTACTTCTTCTTCTTGTATATGGATTTTTTTATGTCATCCGTTGTCACCTCAGCATTCGTCTAATCTGTTTGTTTCTTTGTCCTCCAGTATATATTCCTCTACATTCTTTCCACAACTCTATTCTTAGACTTCTGTCTCTTCCACTTTGCAAATCATCATGTAATATTCCTCAAGTATTTCCCTATTTATCATGTCCTCTTTTCTCCATCTTCACCTTATCCTCTGAGCCTCTCTTTCTGCCTGCTTCTTCTGGTATTTCGCAGTTAGCTGTCTCATTTTTGCCTCCCTCAATATCTATCAGTAGTCCCTTCAATACCAATGTTGAATTTCTTGCTCCATAATCATTTTGTTCTCTGATTCCATCCGTATTGCTTTTTCTCTGATCCGTAGTGCATTCCTGCTACCTTTCCTTTCTTCCCGGTTCCTAATGTAGCACTTACAGCTCTTTCTACAGCTCCTCGGTTCCTCTTCCTTCTCCCCTTCTGAGCTCATTAGTTTTCCTCAGTTTGTCTCTTTCATAGTGCCCTGTATTTACACCTTTATTAGTCCTTGCAGTGCTTCTTTGTCCTCAGTCTCCTTTAATTTGTAGTTAGCACACCTTTACCCCCCTTCTCATTGCTTTCTATTCCGGCACTTTTATCTTAAGTCCCTGCTGTATAATTTGATATGTGCTCTCCTATATTTGCATCATTTCCATTATTTCTATTAGCTTTTCCCTTCCTTAAGAACCTATCTAATCTACTTTCCAGTACCAAAATGTTTCTTATAAAGGTGTATTCACTCTCATTTCAATACCTCTCCTCCATATTTCCAGACATTCTCCTGCCTTCATTTTTTGGGTTAGTTTTTGTCTCATCTTTTTGTTCTGTACCCCCTTCTGTAGAACTGTTCTTTGTTAGTTCTGTGGGGATATTGTAGCCCCCCCCTGTATTATTTCCATTACATCTGTTTTTGTCTGTGTCCAATTACCAAAAAAGTTCTTGTGGAGTTCTTCTTCATTCCTGTTTGGTACATAAATATGTTTCCTACTGTCTACCCTAATTTAAAAATACTCACCAAAAATGAGAGAAAATTTCTACAGCATAAAAACTTTCTTAGCAACATTACCAAAACCACTCCTGCCACCACCTACCTTCTCCTATCTCTCTTGTAAAGTGCACCCATCCTAACCTTCAGGCTACAGTTAAAAATAAGCTGGAGACATGCTATAATAAGAATAGAAAATTTGCCACCAACAATCAATATTGCAACCACCAATGGATTGATCTTAAGGCTTTGAATTGGCTCAAACTCACCAGTTTGATTACATACAGCCTGCCTCCACACACAACATAATTCACAAAGTCGATAACTGCCTTGCTTTTACTCCTATTTTCTATTCCTATCACCCTAAAATGTATTTATTTTATTTATTTAACATTATTAATTATTAATAGGCTACTTTGATCTAATGAACAACACCTTTTCAGAATATATAAACCCCACAAATCCTTTGGTTAAAGTCTCAACTTGTATTACTTGCACTCTGTCACAAAAATGGAATTCTATCCCTTTGTAAATTAGATCAACCTCTAACCTCTCCAACTTTAAACAACTGCAAAAAGACTCGCTAAATAAAAAAAAATTTCACTCTGCTCTTAAACTACCCCAGGCTAAACTAGTCCACTCCTTCTTCCACCACCTGCATACTTTGACTATGTTTGGAAAGAAGGAATTAGTAAAATCTATTTCTTAGACAAATAAATATATTTTTGCCTAGGATATATCTAGTCATGCCTGTTTCAAAGAGTGTACTCAGTGTGTTTAACGTCTTCGCTATGAACTGCAACTTGTGAATACTTTATCTGTTAGCCGTGCTCTTTTTCAACTTGTTATACCTGACCAAATATTTGCACTTAGTATGTAGAGGTTCACACTGTATAAACTGAAGCTGAATTTTTACATAGTTAATATGTCATTTGTTTGTATTAGACTTTGTAGTAACTTTATTTAATTGCAATCATATTATGCCAATGTAGAGTTTTTCTCCCCGGGCCTCCAATGAAAATGGCATATTAACCCAGTCGGACTTGTAAACAAATGTTAAATAAATACAATAAAAAAACTTTCACCATTCCCTACCAGATGATCTATCTGCCTATACTCGTTTTATCACTTGTGGTTGTCTGAAGCCATATGTTCATAGGTTCATAGGTTCATACTAGGCTATCTGCCCTAGGGCATTTATAAGCCTAGCCAGAGTGTGTTTGGCTTTCGCCACCCATTTTAAATTAATTTTGCTATGGCCTTTTTCGAGGTTAGTATACTGTGCCTCTGTCTAACAGTGACATAGAAGTGATGAAATGCAGATGCTACACCCCTCTTTCCTTCTCCTGCCTTGTTGTCCATTTCTCTCTTTAAGTCATCATAACACAGTATCTTCTCCCCATCTCTAATTTTCAGTTTTCTTTCTTGTAATAGAACAGTGCCCCCTCACTCTTTAACTTTTCCTGTATTCTCTTTCTTCTGATTTGATGACCCCTCGCCAATGTTCCACACAATGAACTGTATTTTTCTAGCTATTTTTCCACTCTTCCCCACTTTCCCAGTTGCTGCCATCTTGCATAACCCCTCCTCTTAGCATACCCTCTCAGCAGAACATTGGGTTCTTTGGCATCTTCCTAAGCCTGTACCCCTCTTCCCCATTCCTGGCCTCTGGATCACTGCCTTTTGGCTCTTGCATGTGCATGGGTATCCCCTTGGGCATGATCCTTTTAAGGCTTTCTTTTGCTGCCTTCCAGTGACCATCATACTGTTATACTGCATGCCAACCCAGTACTGATGTTGCAATCTTTTTATATTACAGCATTCTCATTCATTGGTTTCTACAATCCACTGTAGCTCTCTGATCTGGTACATCAACTTCATTTGTGTGATAGTCCAAATTTTTTTTATTTTATTTGAGGTTTTATGTGTCTTTATTGTGCTGCATATATATTGCCATTCCCTTATTTCACATTTGTCTGAGTTCTTCTTTACCTTACTTTTCCACTTTTCCCATTCATTCCTTTTCATGCCCTCCAGTTGTAACATCCGCAATTATCTAAGACTTATTTTATTTTATTTATTATTTATTTACATTTGTTTACCGAGAAATTCCGACTGGATGCAGGTCCTTTTTCAGCGGATGCCCGGGGAGAAAAGCTCCACATCACTTACATGATAAATAGAGATACAAAGTTGCAGGCAGCAATAGTAAACAACATTACAGGTTGTTGGCTTTAATACAATAACAAGATATTGATTATCAACAGTATATAAAGTAAATGTTGCAAGTTAAGATAGTTTCTTGTTGTTTATAATATTAGTAACAAAGTTGTCAGACAAGATTTTAAAGTATGTAAAGACAACTAGCTAATTCTGACTGTGGTTAGTAGTGGTGGTAGTATAGTTGGGTTAAGAGTCTAGGTGAGGGGGTAAGGGTGGGGGTGTTAGTCTGGATTAGAACAAGGACAAAGCCAGTGCAAATTTAAGTGGAATTTGAGTGCAGTCTTGAAAAGGCTGCTGGAAGGTAGAGTGGTTACAGAGGGTAGAAGATTGTTCCAAAGTTTAGATATGGTACATGAAAATATGGCTTCTCCTGCTGAGTTTTTGGGTTTGATAACAGTGTTGATTTTTGTTGCTTGATCTTAGGGGCCTAGTGGAGTGATAGGGTTGGAGAAGGGTTTGAAGGGAAGGGATGTTTTGGGGGTGGTTAATAAGTTTATTAGCAAGGGTGAGTTGATTAAAGTGAAGGAGTTGTGGGAGTTCTAGCCAGTTTAGTTCTTTAAGGGAGATACAATGATGGCTGCAGTAAGAGGTTCCAGTGGCAGATTTAGCAATTTTGTTGTAACAAGCATCCAGCTTGTGTAGGGCTGTCTGTCTAAGGTTGGTAAGTATGGGGGATGCATAGAGTAGGGTGGAGATTAAATGGGAATTGGCTATGGAGATTCTAGCTGCCTTGGTTGGAATTGATGGCTTTGATATAATGCATCAAGTCTCTTGTGAACTTTTTTTATTGTGTGAGATATGTGGGTGTCAAATCTAAGTTTGTTGTTTATTTCCACACCAAGTAATTTTGTGTGTTCTGATGGAAACATGATGGTACTGTCTTTTGCGAGAATGTTGAAGTGGAGGGTGTTTTGGGTGGCTTTGGAAGGTTGGAACAGGAGAAGTTTTGTTTTACTTGGGTTGAGTAGGAGCTGAGCATTGGATAGCCAGTTTCTATGGAAGAGAATGATTCCTGTGTGATTTGCTGTAGTTCTGGTAGAGTGGGGGCAGAGCAGATGAGAGCAGAGTCATCTGCGTACTGTATAAGAGATGCTTGTGTGGTGGCAGTATGTAGGTTGTTAGAGAAAAGTGAGAATAGCAGAGGGCCAAGGATAGACCCTTGGGGAACTCAGAAAGTAACTGGGAGGTGAGGTGAAAGGTTATCATCCCAGATTACTGATTGCTGGTGTCCATGTAGATAGTGGTGGAATCAGTTGCAGGTTGATTGTGAGAAGGAGAGGTTGGGGAGAGTAGAGAGTAGTAGCTCATGAGATACCATGTCAAAGGCCTTTGAGAGATCTAGAAATACGGCAGTAGAGAAGAGGCCATGTTTTGTGATGAAGTAGAGTGTTGGTGAAAGAGAGCAGAGCGGAGGTAGTGCTGTGATATGGCCTGAAACCATGTTGAGTTTTGGAGAGGAGATTATTAACTAGGAGGTAGTTGGAGACCTGGGTGTTGATACATTTTTCAAGTAGCTTGGAGAGAGGGGAGAGGATAGCACTGGGGTGGTAATTGGAGAGGTCGGTGGAGGGGGCGCCTTTGTGGAGGGGAATGATGTGGGATATTTTCCATATCAAGGGAACATAGCCTTCTGTTATGCACCAGTTGATTAGAATTGAAATTGGGTAGGCTAGTGTATCAGCTGCAATTTTCAAGTATTCAGAGGGGAGGTTGTCAGCTGAGAGTTTGGTGGGTTTAAGTTTTGACAATAGTCTTTTTATGTTGGAGGTAGGTACTGAGGTGAAGAAGAAAAGAGGAGTGGGGGGTTAGGAGTTGGGGGCTGTTGCAGGGAAGTATTGCTTGTTTAGAGATGTTATAGTTTCAGTGAAGTGTTTGTTGAAGGATTCAGCAATACTGCTGGAGGAGGGTGGAATGGACGGCTGGGGGTATCAACCTTCCAGAATTGCTTAGGGTTGTGGTTGGTAGAGTTTAGGGTGGATTTATAGTAGAGGGATTTGTCTAATTTTATTTGCTTTTTGGCTTTATTGCGCAGGAATGATTGCCTATCTGAGCTATTTTTGTTAGTTGCCAGTGCTCCCAGGCCTTATCTCTGGATTTCATTAGGGTTCTGGTGGTCTTTTGTAACCATGGAGCATGCCTGGATCTGACTTTGGCATTTCTTACAGGAGCATGGGTGTTTAGGATGGAGAGGAAGGTACTGTTGAAGAAGTGGACAGCCTCATCTAGGTTGAGGTATTTTAGTGGTGACCAGTTAATTTTTTGTAGGGGGGAGATGAAGGAGTTGGGGTTGAAGTTAGACTTTATCCGTATTTTCCTGTGGATAATGGGCTTGAGACTGTGTGGTGCTGAATTAGGAAATTGGGGAAGTGGTCACTAAGACTGTCAGGTAAGCAGCCTGCTAGGTAAGAGTGAGGGGCTTTGTTGTCTAGGATCCAGTCAAGTAAGATATGATTAGGTTCATAGGTTCATAGATTATTACTAGGCTAACTGCCCTTGTGAGCCATTTTAAGCCTAGCCAATTATCCCTTATGAGATTCAAACCCTGCACCTTGTGTTTGTAAGGCAAACACCTTAACCATTAGGCCAACCTCCCAACCCCCTTTTCTTTAGGGTTTTTGTTGATTTGGGTAGGGGATTGGATGAGTTGAGTGAACCCATGGAGATTAAGGTGAATGGTTGGGAGATTGTTATTACAGGATAGCTAGTTGATGTTAAAGTCATAGAGAATGACGGTTTCCTGGGGTAGAGATAGAGTAGCCCAGCTCAAGAGATTTTCTAGGGGTGTAATATTTTGCCCTGGTGGGAAATAGCATCATATGATATTGATTGTTTTGTTTGGGTTTAGTTTGAGATTGGCATAAAGGATTTCTTCATTGTTGTGGTGAGGGGCAGATGTGCTCAGGAGTTGAATATTGAGGTGGTGTTTAAATATCAGTGCTACACCACCTCCTTTTTTGGACAATCTGTATTTCCTCACTTTTGCTGTGAGGTTTGAGCCAGGTTTCAATTAGGAATAGAATATCTGGGGAATATATGCTTTATGCTGGCATGTAGTTCTTGGATTTTATTGCATATGCTTCTGATGTTTAGGGACATTATAAGTTGGTCTATTGTTTTTTTGTTGGCTAGAAGTTGAGTTGTGGGGTGTTGCTTGGACTAGGGTTTGTGGTTGGGTTGGATTTGGGAGGACCAGGGTTTGGATGGATGTCAACAGTGAGGGCTAGTTTATAGAGGGTGTTTAGGATATGTTTTATATGCATAGTAAATTGTTTATGGTATTTTAGGGATATTTTATTTTTAAGTGTGTTATGTGTTTGGTAATGAAGTGTGTGTATTGGGAGGATGTTTTTGGTGGTAGGGGTTCTGTAGTTATAGTGTAAATATTTGCGGGAGGGTGTTGAGAGAGTACAGTGGGAGTGCTTGGGGCATGTGACTGTGGAGCCTTGGTAGGATGTAATGTGAGCTAGAACTACACAGGTTAGGATTGTTATTATATTAGGTAGTAGCATGATTGTGTTGGATGTAGGAGGAGGGGGTGACTAGTGGTGTAGCCTAATTGGTGGTAATTAGGGATGGGGTAAGGCTAAGAATAAATGTAAAGGTACTAGGGATGGGTGGGAATAGGGGGCAGGGAGGGGAGCAAAGTGAGTGTAGCGAATGGAGTGGGCTAAAACCCCCCAGGCTAAAGATTGCAGGGTAAGTGTCTAAATAGCCGTAAGTGTCTAAATAGCCAAATTGTTAGGAGTTATTAGAATCTAGTAGGGAAAAACAATCTATAGACCTGATTTCAGCTGTGTCCTTTCTGGGTAGATACCTAGTTTGAAGCAGACAAAAAGCGTCAGTTTAAGTACCTTTTTGCCTCTGTTTCACAAGTGGACAATTCCAGTGGGGTCTATATTATACTTTTGAAAGTTTTAAACAGTGAACACCATATGGTCGACACCATATGAGCGATGTTTGAAATTTCAAAAATATAACAAAAAAATAAATAAAAAGCTATACTTACCTAAATGCTGTAGGCAGGGGCAAGCCCCTGCACTACCCACTACTTAAATATTCCTACTCCGAGATCGCACTGCATTGAAGTAAAGGGAAAATATTCACTACTGTGATGTCCATGTTACGTGCGTGACGTTTCGACCAATCGGGTTCGCTCAATACGCGTTCACCATTTACAATTTTCGATCATGCAATAGGAACCCATTCCAGTGTAGTTACCCATCACTTTCCTGGAAATTGTTTCAGTTCCACCTAATTTTTGGGGGAAGGACCTACCTTGTTTCATTCTGACAGCCATTCTGAGTGCTCCATATCCATCACTGGGGTTACAGGCCACTCCATACTTACCCTGGACTATGGCCAAATTATGACCGGGGACAATATGTAACCTAAAGTCCATGTTGAGGGTGCTGTCCAATATCTGACAGGGAGGTTCTCATGACCTATGCCAGTTTCCCACTCTATCTTTGGTTGTGTGATTATGCACTAAGGGGTAGGAGTGTGATGGAATGTGCAATGTCTCACACCAGCCATGCCCCCAGCCTAAACCTCCCTTTGTACTACATCCCCTCTTTGGACTATACCCTCCCACAGTCATTCCCAGCCTTTACTAGGGACATCATGGGGAATGCCAGAATAACCATCCTCCCTCCCCAAAACAGGAACACCCTTATCTCTCCCCTGCCAGTGCCTCAGGCACCTGATACACTAACTGATTTCAGGCCCTATGGGCCATTGTCTTGGCTTTATCCCTCTATGCCATGGCACTGGCCAGTTCCTCTCATTGTTTGTTAAGCTTTGGTGTTTTGTTCCCTGGGGCATGTTTCATAAGGTAAGTAATGCAACCTTTTTGCACTATTTACAGTAATCTGCCTTTCATGTTCCATTCTTTCTACTTCTACATTGCTTCTGTGTTTCTGTGATCATTTTTAGTCATTCATGGGTACTGCCCCTCTACCTCTTAATCTCTGCCATCCATCATAAATGCTTCTGTTCATCTTATTTAGTGTCTCATTTGTCCAGCAGTTTACTACTGAGTCACCTAAAAAATCCAATGCAGTTTTATTGTCCTTTTTACAGCTCCTTCTTGTCTATCTCTGCTTGTTAATCTGTTTTATATCTAAATCTCCCATGGGAGAAGAATTTTGTACTTCTGACCCTTTGATACAACTATTTCACTTGTTTACCCTACACCATCTTGTCATTTTTCTCATCTCCCTATGGTTTCTATTGCAATTTATTTATATTCTGCTCATTTGATTTATTGGCAGGTGGCCCTTCTGCACTTAATGATCATGTCTTCTTCCCTGCAAGGGTTTCAGCATGAGCCATTCTGTATGTCCTGCCATCTTCTCTTTGTCATTTCTCCAGTGTCTAAGGTTGCTCTTCCAATCCATATTGTGTGGCCGATTTTAATTTTAATTCAATTTTATTTACCAAGAAAGTCCGACTTGGAAAAAATCCAATTTCCAGCGGAGGCCCAGGAACAAACGCTCCAGATGCATGTCTTTGAAATGTGGGCGGAAACTGGAGCACCCAGAGGAAACCCACATGAATGCAGGGAGGACATGCAGACTCCACACAGAAGGCACACCAGCCGAGAAACGAACCAAAAAAACCCTTGCTGTGAGGTGACAACGCTACCGCTGCACCACTGCACCATCCACGATTCACATTTTTACTGCCTGGGTTGCTTAGCTGCCAGAGATGCCTTTGTTTAAACTTTTGATCATCATCCATAATGTGTAGCCTGAATCATTCCCCTTCCTGCTGTACTTCCACAACTGCAGGATATTTCAACCACGCAGCTGTTGCATTCATTTATAGTTCATTTAATACCTAAAGGATAGCTTTCCTTTTCTTACAGTGTTCCTAAGTAATCTTAGACCAACTTTATGCACACCCCTATTAATGAGATAATATTTAAGTCTTTTTCCAATTATACATCTGTTTCATTCATTCTTGGTTAATTTAATACCTCTTGTACAGATTTCCATCACCTACATAGCATTTCTGAGTAATCCCCAACCAGCTTTGTGAAGGTCCCTGCAAATAGGAAAACTTTAAGTCTTTTTTACTTAGCCTTATTATTTCATTTTTTATAGCAAAAGAGTGGAAAAATAACAAACTTTTAGTTATGTACTTACCATAACTTTGGATGTATGGGATCCATCTCGCCTACATTCATAACAGATGGGTTCAGAGCCGATCCGTCGGCTCCGACTCGGCCACTATACTAGAACGAAGTCTCTCATTGGCTGGGCTACCCCTTATCCCACAATGCACCACACCTGCTTCCCCAGATCTTGTTTGTTCACTTTATACATTCATACAGATACAGAAAACACATATACCAATAACTGTAACCAACTAGAGACCTTCCATAGGAGAGGTTAGCAAGATCTATATTTCCTCCAAATCCAAAAGGTAGGGGGAAGGAGGGTGGGTATGTATGAATGTAGGCGAGATGGATCCCATACATCCAAAGTTATGGTAAGTACATAACTAAAAGATGTAATGGGATCCTATCTCGCCTCATTCATAACAGATGGGACAGCGTCCCTAGCACCTAAAACCCTCGGGTGGCTAACTGGAACACACTCCTGAGAACTGCGGAACCAAATGAAGCTCTGTCTCGGGAAGCCACATCAAGCTTGTAATGAGAAATGAAGGTGTGCGGAGAAGACCAAGTAGCAGCCGCACAAATATCATCTATTGAAACTTTGGATTGAAAAGCTACAGAGGTGGCCATAGCTCTGGTAGAATGAGCTAATGAGCTTTGATTGGGAAAGGCAACTCCTTGCCTGAGTGGGAATAAATGAAAGAGATGCAATCCTTAATCCATTTAGCAATGGTGGCTTTGGCAACTGGAAGACCCAACCTATTCTCCGCAAAGGACACAAACAGTTGGTCAGATTTTCTAGTCTGAGTGGTCCTAGCCAAGTAAAAATGCAGTTGCCTATGAACATCCAACTGGTGAAAGCTATATTCTGCTCTACTGGAAAAATTAGGAAAGAAAACTGGAAGCTCCAAAGATTGCTGAATGCATAAAGGGGATGCTACCTTAGGCAAAAAGGATGGATTCAATCTAAGGGAAACTCTGTCTTTGTGAAAGATCAAATACGGAGGGGAAGAACAGAGAGCCTGAAGCTCTGAAACACGGTTAGCAGAAGTAATAGCCACTAGAAAAGCTGTTTTCCACGACAGGAATTTGATATCACAAGTGGCTACTGGCTCAAAGGGATGGGCAGTTAAGGAGGCCAGAACCAAATTTAAGTTCCAAGGGGGCACGGGATGAGCCACAGGAGGCCTGAGGAGCCAGGCTCCCCTAAGAAAGGACTTGCAAAGTCTGTTAGCCATTAAAGAGGGATCTACAGCAACATGAAAATTAGATATAGCCGCCTGTTGAACTTTAAGTGTGGAGACTGAAGAGCCAGAATGAAATAAGGAAGCCAGAAATTCCGAGACCTGTGGAACTGAGGCTGTAAGAGGATCAACGCCTCGCTGTTGTGCCCAACAACAAAACCTTTTCCATTTGCTGGAATATAGCTTAACGGTAGATGGCTTGTGGGAAGAAGACAAGATATGCATTACTTCCGAAGAAAGAGAGAGATCTCTAACTAAGGATGGAAGTGGAGTAACCAAGCAGCCAGTCGCAGCGACCAGAGGGACGGATGCGGGAGTCCCAATGGATTGGATAACAGATCCAGTACTGGGTCCAGGATCCAAGGGCCCTGTGCCGCATACTTCTGAAGAAACGGGAACCAAACCTGATGGGGCCAATGTGGGGCGACCAAAATCATGTCACACCTGACATGGAGAGCCTTCTGAATCACCCTCGGGAGAAGGGGAATCGGAGGGAAGGCATAAAGTAGACCCGGGGGCCAAGTGTGGGCTAGAACGTCCATTGGAGACTGTCCCTGAGAGGGCGTCAGAGTGAAGAACTCTCTGCACTTCGCATTGTTGGGGCGGGCGAACAAGTCGCAACAAGGGAGACCCCATTTGACAAAGATCAACGCAGCCACTCTGTTGTTGAGGGACCACTCGTGGGGCAACAGGAGAGTCCTGCTGAGCCTGTCTGCAATCACAATGGCTTTCCCCGGAATGTGTGTGGCTACTAAGAAACGTCGAGAGGATATGGCCCAGTGCCATACTCTCATGGCCTCCCTGCAATGGGGGTAGGACCTGGTTCTGCCCTGTTTGTTTATGTGCCAAACTACCGACATGTTGTCGGATAGAATCGCAATAGTACTCTGGGGGAGAGCATGATGAAGTGCTTGTAAAACCAGAAGCACTGCTCTCATTTCCAGGACATTGATGTGAAGGTGCGCTTCGCAATCCTGCCAAGTGCCTTGGACAGTCCTGTCCAGATAATGACCCCCCCACCCTATCTGGGAGGCGTCCGTGGTCACTGTGGCAACAGGAGGCTGAAGAGCAAAAGGACGCCCCCGGTCCAGGTTGGACTGACATAGCCACTAACGGAGATCTCGATGGCAACTCTCCGTAATCAGAATTAGGTGATCCAAGGGAAGTTCTTGGTATGACCACTGAACCGATAACAGCCATTGCAGCACTCGCATGTGCAGTCTGGCTAACGGTACTAGGAGGATGGTTGCAGCCATCATACCCAATAACTGAAGAATCTGTCTGGCAGGAATTCGAGATTTGGGTAACAAATTTTGGACCTGAGATTGTAGAATCTGAATTCTCTCTGATGGCAAAAATGCCCGCAAACTTTTTGTGTGTAACTCCTATAAAGGTGATATGCTGAGATGGCCACAGCACAGATTTTTTCCAATTGAAAGAGATTCCTAGCGAGAGACCAAAAGTTACTGTGGCCCTCAATGCTCGAATCAGTAGATGCTTGGAGGTGGCAGTGAGGAGCCAGTCGTCGAGATAAGGAAACACTTGGAATCCGAGACTTCTCAAGTGAGCTGTCACTACTGCCAGACATTTGGTAAACACCCTGGGGGCTGTGGTGAGACCAAAGGGCAGTGCACGAAACTGGAAATGACTGGTTCCTAGGCGGAAGCGCAAATGACTCCTGGACTCCTGACGTATCAATATGTGATAGTAAGCGTCCTTGAGGTCTATGGAGCACATCCAGACGTCCTTCTCCAATAACGGGAGAATGGACTGAAGGGTGACCATTCGGAACTTGGACTTCTTCACAAAACGATTCAAAAGGCTGAGGTCCAAAATGGGCCTTACGTCCCCTGTCTTTTTTGGCACCAAAAATAACCTTGAGTAAGTTCCTGATCCGATCTGGTCAGCGGGGACGGGCTGGATGACCCCTTTTTTTAGCAGCTTTGAAACTTCTACGGCTGCCAGATCCCATTGACTGGGTGGCATGTCCGGGATTCTCCTTGTAGGAGGAGGGGGCTTGAAAAAGGGAATCAGGTAACCTCCAGTTACAATGCGAAGCACCCACTGATCCTTGGTTATTGATTCCCAAGCCTGTTGGTGTTTCGCAAAATGACCCCCGACTGGCTCCGGAGAAGCACAGCTGGGCCACATCCTAGGGACGTTTAGGATAGGAAGAACCACGAAAGGATTCACGGTCTCCAGAGTTACGGGGGCCTCTGCCACCTCTAGGACGGCGTCTTCCTGAGTCCCCCCCCCTGCCTCTGGAGGGGGGATCACTCGGTGGAGTAGAGAAGAACTTTTGGGATTTTCTGAACCACATTTTCCCTCCTCTCTGAGCCTTGGGATAAGGTCTAGAGGGAGCGGAAAAACAGGCCCCAACGGCAGTCAAGGTCTTGCCCTCCTGCTCGCACCGAGTAAGAGTGTCCTTCACCTTGGGTCCAAACAAAGAAGACCCATCAAAGGGGGCGTCGGCGAAGGAAGACTTAAAGGCCTCCGCGAATGTACACAAGCGTAACCAGGCCTGTCTCCTAAGAGCCACTCCTGTGCCCGCTGCTCTACTCGCCCCTTCGGCTGCATAGGAGATGAGCCTCATGGACGAGTTGACAATAGAGTTCAGGGTAGTCATCTGGGCGCCTACAGTCTGAGCTAACGCCTGAGGAAGGTTACCCGCAAGGGACTCTCCTAACTCCTTGAGGAGGTCCCTTTGGAGCCTTGTAAAATGACAAAGATAGTTCAGGGACCGCATGGTAAAGGTCGCTGAAGAAAGGGTACACTTCCCATACCTATCCATGCTCCTAGAATCCTTATTAGGAGGATGAATAGACTTTGAAGCCTCTGCCATGTCCAACTGAGTGGCAGATGCCACCACCATAGCATCAACTGCAACACCTTTAGAGAAGAATTCTTTCTGGGGAGGAGCTGAAAGAAATTTATTGGGCCTGGTGGGCACCGGTTCCGCTGTGTCAGGATGCTCCCACACCCTTCAAGAGATTAAGTCCAATAATTCTTCGAAGGGTGGAGACACCCAGGAGGAGGAGGGCTGGGCCCCAAAGGCCTTGAGGAAAACTGACTCCTCAGTGGAAGGGGCTTTGGATTGCCAACCACCTCTCTGTCTCAAGATCTCAAGGATATCTGAGAAAGAGACGTCATCCAAGGACGATTTAGGGGACCCTTCTGCATCCTCGAGGTCAGTATCTGAAGTGACGGATTCATCCTGGGAATCGACGTGCTTCCTCTTGCACAGTTTCTTCCTTGGGGGTTCATCCAAAGCAGATTCGGAAGGACCCCCCAGAAGAAGGGAACCCCCCAAGGGGGTATCCTCAGGCCCCAGGGCCCCACTGTCGCGGGAAAGAATGTCTCCAGAGGCACCAGTACCCAGAACTTGGGATGGTGGGGTAGAAACCTGCTGAACCGGCAAAGTCATGGCCAGCGTACTCCTCATGGCCTCAAAAGCAGGACTTCCAGACTCTGCAGAGGGCACTTGCTGAGAGACCACGGAGGTAACTGGAATGCCTGTGGCAGATGCTCTGAGGGGAAGACTGGGCATTGAAGAGGTGAGCTTTACAGTGTTGCCCTCGGCCCCCGCCGAGGAAGACCCGGTACCAAACCCTGACACCAAGGACAGGGTAGGAATGAAAGTCAGAGCAGAGGAACCCCGAGGGGGTCCCAGCTCCGACTGGACGATTCCACTCCGATCCACCTGCACCAACTCCAACGGCTCCAAGGAGGTTGGAGGGGGAATCAAATGTATGGGATGTGGAGTGGGCCTCGAAGCCGCGTGGGCTGGAGCCGAGATCATTTTGGTAAAAACTGGGGACTGGAACAGCCTCTGGATAACCCTATCCAAATCCAAGTCAGATAGCCTAGAGGATTTGGAGGAAACAGATTGGGGCCGAGAAGACATCTGCCTTGGCTCTGATAAGGCAGGAGATCGGCTCCAAAAAGGTTCCAACACTGTCGGAGCCGAGACTGGAACTGACTGCAGCAGTGTCGGCGCCGAAGGCAGCTTCAGAGCCGAGGGGGAAGAGTCTGAGCCGAAAACCTCCATCGGCTCCGAGATCAATGGAGCCGAGACAGGTGAATGGCCTCTCGATGCACTAACCTGCGGCTCCGAAACCAATGGAGCCGAGGAGAGAAGCACCGAGGCAGACTCTTCAGCCATCGGCTCCGAAGCCATTGGAGCCAAGGAAGAGGAAGTCGAGCCTTGTTTCTTAGTTGTCGGATCCGACAGACTGGTCGGAGCTGACAATCTATGCTTTTTAGACGTCGGGCCCGACGGACTGGTCGGAGCAGACGATCTCTTCTTTTTGGAAGCTGGAGAAGAAGCCAAAGCTAACCAGACCCCTGAGTATCAACTTATTTTTCCTCTCCTGGAGAACCCTGGAGGAGAAAGCGTGACATACACTACAAGAATCCTGTAAATGTTTAGGGCCTAGGCAGTACACACAGATAGCATGGCTGTCTGTAATAGACATCTTATAATTACATTTTGTACATTTCTTAAAACCTGACTTTTGCTCCTTAGACATTTTGACAAGAAAATCACAAGTAACTAGTAATAGCACAAAGGGCAGTAACTGAAGTATGGGCTAAAACCCTCTGACTTAAACAGGCTTAGCAACAGTAAAATAAACAGCAATGGACACTACGTGGGCTAAAGCCCTCTAACTTAAACAGATTTAGCCCAAAACTAACTCTGTCACACAACAACAGGAATAGATGAATATCCAATAAGGGAAAAAACCTTGTCTAGTCTACAAGAAGCGCGAGAAACAATAAAATTAAATTTTCTCCAAACTGAACACAAACACTCACAAAGCTGTTAAAACAGCTGTTTAATAAGATTCCTGACAGAAACCCTATGTAAAAAAGACCAAAAGGTCAAGAAAATCACTTAGCTCCAGCCAAGTTGAGACGACGTCCGTCTTGAAAAGTGGCAAACGAGATCTGGGGAAGCAGGCATGGTGCATTGTGGGATAAGGGGTAGCCCAGCCAATGAGAGACTTCGTTCTAGTATAGTGGCCAAGTCGGAGCCGACGGATCGGCTCCAAACCCATCTGTTATGAATGAGGTGAGATAGGATCCCATTACATACATGCCATAGGTCTAATTTCTGCTTCTCACTATCCCTCCCTATGTATTTTCTGTATTAGTTATGATGCCATCCAGCTTAGGGACCATCACAGTTAGACTGTTCCATTTAATCTGACATTGCTTTCTTTCAGATTCCACTATCATATATGGTTTTAGGTTTAACTTTTCCCTGGATCACTTTCAAATAGATGGTGTGTTCAATCTGTTCTTCGAGATAGCTCAGAAAAAAATATGGTTTACTATTAAAATGTTGAAATTCATTTGGTCTAACGTTTATATGATCAACCCATATGGTCGACACATGAATATTAAGTAGTTCATTTAGTCGACAGGAAGTGCATGCAAATTACCTGTCGACATTATGTTGCAAACAGGGCAAGGATTTTCCCTTGTCTGCACTGTTGTGCAATCTTGGAGTTGTAATATATAAGTAGCAGGGTGTGGGGGTGGCACGCAGTGGGGCACAACCCCCTTTCCAAAACACTAGTATTAGTTTGCAGGTGTTTTTCAACCATTTAAATTTTAGACATTTTTATTTTCGGTATTTTGAACATTCAGTGTAATGACTTTAGACATTATGAACGTTGACCATGTGAATTTCAACCTTTTGATAGTAAACCAAAAAAATATCTGTATATTTATCCATAAAAACTCTCCTACTTCTTGCTTCTGGATTTTAGACAATGCTCCATCTTACATAAACAGCATGGATAGAATTCCTTGATACCACGCTATCTAGATCAACTCTTAATCTGGCAATACAAGCTTCAACTTCCCTCCATGGTTTAACAAATCTATGTGGTATATCTCTTCTGTTTAATTCTTTCTAGTCTGTTTTACTTTGTAGTTCACTTCATTCATTTTCTCGGCCACCTCAAAGGCATTACACTAGAAGTGTATTTTCAGTAGAGAGAACAAAAACTAACGGTTTACCTTTAAAAATGTTACAACACACTTGTGTGACTCTTTAACTACCTGACTTGAAATGTTGAAAACTGCAAAGCCAAATGCTCAGAAGAGCGAACCTGGTACACAAAAAAAAGTTGACACAGGAATGTTGAATTTGTGGGAAGCATCCGTCACTTCTGGATGTCTCCGACAATGTCATGTTGGGGTCTGCACCCCCTCACCCCCTATATTAAAAGACTGAAGAGGTGTTTCAGCAAACACCTCTTAGTCGACATATAATGAGCGAACGCACTAAAGTGCGAACGCTCAAAACAGTGATTTCTTTCCCTGGGAAAGAAATCGATTGGCCATCCCCCATGTGTTCGCCCCTTTCCTCAGTGTAGTGCAATCTCAGAGTTGGTATATTTAATTAGGAGGTGTGGGGCGGGGCAAAGCCCCCCATGTTGTTATATTTTAAAGTGTGAGTGTGAGTGTGAGTGTTTGTGCTAGCGGTTTCTTTCTCAGGGAAAGAAACCACTGTTTTGAGCGTTCGTGCTTTAGTGCGTTCGCTAATTACGTGTCAACCAAGAGGTGTTCACTGAAATACCTCTTCGGTCTTTAATATAGACCCTATATACTAACCCCCTGCTAATTAAATATATTAAGTCCAAGATCGCACTACAATGAGGGAAAGGGTATATATCCCGATCCCCACTGTAGTGCAATCTCCACTCAGAACGCCGAATTCACAACAGCAAATGCAACTAGCATTCTTTGTTATGAGTTCGGCATTTTGTGGTTCAGTAATTCAAACTGTTGAAAACAGACTTTCATTCATCTGAGTGTCAAACAAGTGGACCTCGACATTTTCAAGGTAAACCAAACTAACACATTATCCCCTACTTAAGTCTGGCATTTCTATTATAGACTCCCTGTTGCATCTCACATGCTCCTTGCATATGTTCCTTAACTACTGGCATATATTTTTTGTTACTTATTTTGCAAGTCTGTAAAGTCTGCTGTCATCCTTAAATTAATTTTTTTTTTTCACTATACTAAGTCTAGTTTGTTATGTCATCAAGTGTCGAAAGATTTTACTCTTCTAACATATTCTGGAAGAATCACACCAAGTTCTTGTAAGCAAGTAAAACAGCTTTATTTTACATGCATGGAGACCTGCTACATGATAGTAATATGCCAGCAGTCTGGCTACTTGTACTTTAAGTTCTCCTTATATAGACCCTCCTGCACGTACATACACGTAGCACAGAGGACTTTCATTAAAATTGATAGTTTGATTACTTGTTTTTACCAGCCAGTACCACAGTTATTCTTGCACCATTAACTTTCTTATCAGCAGTTTAAGATTAACTTCTGCATTCCTCAGTGATCAACATTTTCCAGAACATTTCAGTTTGCACGCAGTGAACATTTTTCTGCTTAACCCTTTAAATACAGAATACAAAATATGTTGACTTCAGTATTTTTCCACATTTCCCCCCTTACAACATTTTGTATACTGTTTATTTTACACAATCCCAGATACGTTGTATGCCTTCTCATAATCAGAGAAATATGGTTTTGTAGCATTGGCAGAGATAACCTTCGATATTATCATTTTGATACATGGTATGCAACAGCAGCCAACCAGCAAAAATATGATTGCACCAACACATACAGCAATTAAAATGTTCATCAACACAGAACCCCAGTTTCCAAACAGATTTTGGAAAAAGTCAGTCAAGGGGTTTGGACCAGGTTTAGTCAGTTCAGAAACTTGTTGAATTATTTCAAGATGGCTCTGAATCGTGTGCTCGTTATCAGGAATGAACGAGCAGCACTGCTCGTGTATCAGAGCGCAAGTACCTCCTTTCGCCGCTAGGGTGAAATCGAGCGCCATACGGTTCTGCAACACTACTGTTCTCATCGCCGTTAATTAGGTCCGTCACGAATTCTAGCGCTGAAAATGTCGCATTACTCAGAGTCTCTAACAGTTTTGACAGTTTTCTCAGTTCCCAGATGGATTTTACTGTCCCATATGCTGGCAAAATACCAGCCCAAGCAATTACATCATCGCCTAGGTCCATATGTGAGAGTCCTTTGCTGCTGGCGTGTGCCAAGTCATGGTGATAAATCCATGACCCAGCAATGTTACCAACGGGATTAATAGGTTTATTAAGAGAACGTCCATTTCGTATTTTACCTTGAAGCAACACATTTGTGCCTGATAGCTGGTATCAGATATCCCAAAAACAACTTCCTGACCAGCCATATGGTAACCATTTATATGCTTTCCTACCACATATAAAATAACAATCATTAGTTTTGTTGGTAATATTGGTTTCAAATTCATAACTCCCATTTGGCTTTAGCCCTTAAATAACAGGCCATATACATACAGCATTTTTCAACAAAACTAATATCATTTACATTGATGTCTTTTTATAGCTCCAAACTTGGTCTCACACTGCCCTTCTAGGGTACAATTATGAACTATTGTCAAATTACATTGGCTCAGCCCACCTTAACTTTCCCAATCTTTTGAAAACACACTGTTCCGTTTGGCCCCAGAAGAGGCAGCGCCACCTTGTCTCTCAGTGGTACTTCTGTGGTTTCAAACAACAAACTATTCCAAGTATCATTTATTCCCAGAGGGGCTGTCCCTAACATTAAGCCACTGTGTACAGTAGGTATTGCAGTACATACCCAACAATTTGAGACATTCATTGAGGATGCATATGCATATTTAATCGCTTGATATGTATTAAAGTTTGGATGCCAGCTGGTGTGTTTGTCTCTTTTGAATGGCTAGCTTCATTAAAAGACAGAAATGTCCAAAACAGAAATATTACAATCACAATAGTTATAAACAATAAAACATTGCAATAGAACCATTTTCTCTTATTCTCATTATTGTCCTTCATGATTGCTGCTGTCTGTTTGTTCCTCAGGGGAACTCAAGTCTTTATTTAACTGAAAATGTTTTATGATTTTGCAGTGCGTTAGGTGGATCCATGAGGACCTTTCTTTAATCCGAACTGCTGTTGGAGTTGCGATTAGCACCTGGTAGGGGCCCTCCCATTTGGGGGATGCCCAATTCTTGCGTTTTATTATTTTGATCCAGACCCACTCGCCGGGTCTGATTTCCGTGATCTGGTCGTCTCTTGAACCTGAAAAACAATCATTCGTTAAACAGCTGTTAGTATTGGTCAGCATTTTCCTCATGTACTCAGCTATCTCCTCACCCCCCTCACGTTCCGCAGGCAACAAGTTTGCCACTGCGGGACGTAATAAGGTCTCCCATACAACAACTCAAATGGGGTGACTCCTTTTGAGGTGGGAGTTGTCTGCATGGAAAGGAGGGCTAGAGGTAGACAGGTAATCCAAGACTGATGTGTCTCGGCCATGAGTTTTCTCAACTTGCCTTTTAGAATGCCGTTATGGTGTTCCACCAACCCTGCTGACTGTGGGTGGTAGGCACAATGGTGTTTCAATTCAATTTGGAAAACTGTAGACAGTTTCTGTATGATCTGATTGACAAAATGCGTGCGTTGTCAGAGTAGATGCGTGTAGGAAGTCCAAAGTGCGGACGATGTGATTGACCAAAATTTTAGCCACTGATTGAGCATCCGGATGTGTCACGGAAAAGCCTCAACCCACTTAGTAAATGCATCTACTATTACTAACACAAACTTCTTTAGTTGTGCGGGGTCAATTCGATGAAGTCCATACATATTGTATGAAAAGGATAGGGGTGTTGGAAATGATGCGAGCAACTCTGACCCCTCCCCGTGATATTTAGCACATACTATGCAGGATAGACAAAAACGTTTTGCATATGCAATGAAACCCTTGGTCCAAAAGGTAAGGTGGATAAGTCTAACCATAGCTGCAGGGCCCAGATGGGAAGGGCCATGCACAACTAGTGCTGCATACCTAAAAAGATTAGTAGGCAAAACATATTTATTATCCGGTCCCACATAGATTCCTTTGTTCTGCCTAACACCATACCTAGTCCAGCGTTGTTTTTCCTGTACTGTGCTAAGTTCCTGCATGACTTGTAAGGTTTGCAAATCAAATTTATCTGTTGGTTGTAATTCTGTAGGTGTGGTTTCAAGTGAAAAGGTACTGGACATAGCTGCCTCTTTGGCTGCTTTGTCTGCTAGGGCATTACCAAGTGATACCGGGTCCTTAGCACGGGTATGAGCAGCGCATTTACAGATGGCCAAACCCGTGGCCATTGGACGGCTTGTAGTAATTCAAGGATTAGGTCTTTGTGCATAATGTCTTTCCCGAGGTTGTAACCATCCCCTATTTTCCATTGCTGAGCAAACACATGCACCGTAGAAGGCATATTGACTATCCGTATAGATAGTGACATTTCTGTCCTCTGAAAGGAGACATGCCCTTGTCACAGCAATCAGTTCCGCTGCTTGGCGGATAAGTTCCCGGGAGTGGTCTTGCCTCTATTATCTGAGTTGCAGTAGTAACTGCATACCCTACCTGCGTGGTGCCTGTTTCTGTTTTACGTGCTGACCCATCTACAAACAGTGTCCAGTCCGCATGTAGTAAGGGTTGATCTTTAAGATCCGGTCTTGGTAGAACTTTAGAATGTATGAGATCTAAGCATACATGCGAATACCGTCTTCAGCAACAGGTAGCAATGTCGCTGGATTTAAGGTAGTGCATCTCTCAATTGTCATGTGTGGCTGCGATAACAGCGTAGTCATACAAGATAAATGTCTGCTAGGTGACAGAAATGTTAACTTGTCCTGCAGAAGGATGACTGCTACAGAGTGCGGGACTTTTAACGTAAGATCATGGAACAATACCAACGTGGCAGGCGGCTTGTACCGCCAAAGCGGCTGCAATTACTGCTTGCACACAGTGTGGTAATGCTCGTGCTACTGAGTCTAATTTGCTAGAGTAAAATGCCAATGGTCTTAACTTATCTCCATACATTTGCATTAAAACAGATGTCATAAATCCCTGCTTGCAATCTACAGTCTGTATAAAGGTCTTACTGTAATCTGGAAACCCCAATGTTGCTGACCCAGCTATCAGTTGCTTGATCCTAGTAAATGCCTGTACTGCCTTGTCTGTCCAGTGCAGCAAATCTTTTGCCGCCATCGGTATTGCAAAATTAAGTCTGATAGCGGGTGCACTTCTTGGCGTAGTTGGGAATCCAACACGACAGAAGTTCGTAATGCCTAAAAAGGACATCATTTCTTTTTTTGTAGTGGGCATGGGGGCTTGTAAAATAGCATTCTTTCTGCTGTCATCTAATCGCCTGCCCTTCCCAGAGATAGTATAACCCAGGTAACGTACTTCTAATTTACAAAATTGTAACTTAGACTTATTTACCTTATGTCCTTCGTGTGCCAGAAAGTGTAGTAGTCGAATAGTCTCGGACTTACAGAGTTCTTCCGTAGTCGCGGCCAGGAGGATATCATCCACGTACAGCAGTAGGTGGCACCCTTGGGCTAGTTGGAACTGAGCCAAATTGGTGGACATCTCTTGTGAGAAGATGGTCGGACTTTCGCAGTATCCCTGCGGTAACCTGGTATAGGTATAGCAGCTTGCCCATAAACCTAAATGCAAACCAAAATCTACTATCTTCCTGCAAGGGAATAGAGAAAAAGGCATTACTGATATCAATTACAGAAAAGTAGTTATCCGTTGGAAGGATATCGTTCAGCAGAATAGACGGATCCGGGACTATGGGGGCCCGAGGTACCACGCCGGCATTTATTGCCAGTAAGACTTGTTCCATCCTCCATGTCCCATCCGTTTTTACTGGAAATAAGGGCGTATTACGGTGAGTCTGTGCACAGAATTAATACTCCAGCTTTCAAAAGTGCTGTGATTACCGGTAAATGCCCTCCTCTGCCTTTCTGCTCAAGGGATACTGCCGTTTATGAGGTCTAAATTCTGACTTGGGTGTAATCTTTACCTGTCCTGCCGTTCTAATCAGTCTGATATCGTGCTGACCCTCGACCATAATGAGTTTGGAATCGTCTGCAATTGAGATTCTTCCATGGGGGTAAGGAGACATAGTCATAATGTCCCAGGGGATTGTATCGGTTTGTCTTCCCTGAGGTGCACGGTCGGTCTGGCTTGTGTAACCCAGTTAAGTTTTTGAACCTGAATGCCCTTACCTGCCAACTGTTCTGGTGTCCATCCTACCCATTCAGTTATTTTCTTACCCACGAGGTACCATGACATTCCTTCACCCTCCGTGACTGAAATATGTGTGGTTAATTCATTCTTATACAGCAGCTGCATATCCCTTGTAAGGCTACATGTGACTGCAGAATTACCTAGTGTGTCCCAAAAAAGGCTATGCAATACTAGTTTGGTGACTTTAAAACTAAGAAATTTCTTTTCGTATTCTAAATCAGGTCCGGCACATCTTCTGTAATACATTGTGCAATGTAATGGATCTGACACCTTCGGTTAGTTATGCCGTATTTGCTTAATGCCAAATTTGTAAGAGCCGTCACTACACTCTGGGGGCCTGTCTCTATCAAATCATTACTATACCAGTAATGTAGATCTCCCTGCCCCTCTAATAGCATTGCACTATTCAGTTCTATTCTCCCTGCCACCATCGCCGTGGAGGTTGGGACGGCTGCTATACCGAACACTTGCATTAAATCTCTTCCTAGTAAATGTACTGGGCAGATTTCTGAAATTATTACTCGGAACCGTATGGTTTGGTTCGTCTCTGGGTCGGTAAACCACAGAGGTTTGGACAATGGCTCTTTGTAAATACGACCATTTGCTGCTTTACAAGCACATATTCATCCGAGGTAACATCGGATGATATGGCAGTACTTCTGACTAACGTTCGAGAAGCCCCTGAGTCACAAAGAAATTCTATGTCTCGGCCCTCAACTTGCAATGTGATCACTGGTTGGGATTCCAATTGCATAGTTGATGCTAGTGCTGTTAGATTTACCATTTGATATTTCTCATTTTCTGCCATTTCCTGTCCCCACCCATCGTCTTCACTTGTACCTACTTCCCCATTCTCACTTTCTTCTTCTTCCTCATACCCTCCATCTACATCTTTTTGACGGTCATATAGTCATGCGTTACCACCAGAAGCAACCATCGGTTTCTCCGGTCCTCTGCAATCTCTGGCGAAATGTCCTTTCTTACCGCACTTAAAACACCCCCCCCTCTTTTGCCTACCCTCGAAATCCTCAGAATGACTTATGCCTCCTCGTCCTCTTTCCCTGCCACGCCCTCTTCCGCGATTTGCGGAACCTTGAACTAACATTAAAGTTCCATCTTCACTAACTGTAAAAGTCTGGGCTTTTTTATCCTTTTTTTCCTTCAGGTATTTCTCAGCATGTCTAGCATAATCCATAAGGGGCTGTAGACGCGCTGTCCTGTGTGTGATCATATGCTTTTGTATAAAGTTACCAATGGCTGTCTTGCAGCCCTTTAGGAATGCATTTTTCAGTTGCTGTTCATAGGGCGAGTCATTTTCCTGATTTTCTGCCTTAATCAACCCACTATGAGCATCAAAACATTGTGTGAGACGATGTAGATAATTGTCTATGGTTTAGTCATCTGATTGAGCGCATTGATTAATGCAAGTCCAATCTGCTTTGGGCTTCCAATGTTCTTCTATTTTATCTAGGAGAGTCTTTATTCTGGTTCTACACACTTCAGAGTTAAACGGCAAGGCTCCCCTTCCTCTGGTAGCAGGGGTCCCAAGTTCCGCAAATAAGGTGCCAATCAGGTCCTAGGATTTGCCTTATTACTTGTTCAAATTCTACAGCGTTTAATCTATAACTCATTCTCATGCCCCCTACGTCTGTACGGAATTTACGCATATCTACTTTTGGATGGGGAATCCCCTCTACCGCTTTTCGGATATCATCACGGGTCCACGGTCGGTAGACCAATATGGAAGGACCCTCGCCTTCTGGGCCTGCTTGAGGATTTGCCACTTCTATCAGTGGGTATTCCTCTCCTTCCTGATCTACCTTCTCCTTAATTTTCCAGTGCCCTTCTCTCCTAATACTTCCGCACCGTAAGTCAAGAGTGTTGGCAGGCTCTCTCTGTAATATAATACTTGGCGTGGGGGGGCCACCCACCAAAGCCTGGTATTGCGGTGGGTCCTGGTCGGGGGGCACCTCAATAACCTGTGCAGGGTCTGGATACTGGATGGGAGGGGCCGAGGGATTCTGGTGACTACGACTGACTATGGAAGTTTCATTATCTTCCTTTTGAACAAAGTACACATCTTTTCACTTGAATTACCACACCCTTTTTTCAAATTTTGTTCCTTATGTCTTTTATTTGCTTCCTCCAGCCATTTCTGTGCCTGGGGAATCCCTACCTTCTTTTGCTTCCTTGTCTTATTTCCTGCCTGTTTGCAGTGATCTTACTAGAATATGACATTCTGACTTATTTAAACATCCATTAAACCCATGATCTTTTTTCCATTTATCTAAATACTTTACATTCTTTGGGTGTAAATCAAACATAAACTTTTCATCTTCAGTTTTGTCGCCTTTGGCAACTGGTTCCTGTTCCCATTTCTCTTACGAGAAACTATTCCTGTTCCTGAGATCTCTTGTATATGGAATCTATTCACATATACTCCTTATACTTTGAGAAAATTAAATTTCTCCCTTGACTAGTCCCTTAAAATTTAGACAAAAATTCCAATCAGAAACAACAAAAATAGCTTTTCTTTTTGCTTACCTTTGTGATTCCTCCGCCCTGTTTCGCTGCCACCTCACGGATTGAATCTGGAAAGAGTGACTGGCCTCTAATTTCAACCTGTTTCAGTTGGAGGTCTTTCATTCGAGGAGAGCCTGATCTCTCTCCACCTGCGCAGGTTTTCAGCCTCTCTTTGTTCGATTCGCCGTGCAGGGCCGCCTAACGTTGCGCCAGTTATGTCGAAAGATTTTACTCTTCTAACATATTCTGGAAGAATCACACCAAGTTCTTGTAAGCAAGTAAAACAGCTTTATTTTACATGCATGGAGACCTGCTACATGATAGTAATATGCCAGCAGTCTGGCTACTTGTACTTTAAGTTCTCCTTATATAGACCCTCCTGCACGTACATACACGTAGCACAGAGGACTTTCATTAAAATTGATAGTTTGATTACTTGTTTTTACCAGCCAGTACCACAGTTATTCTTGCACCATTAACTTTCTTATCAGCAGTTTAAGATTAACTTCTGCATTCCTCAGTGATCAACATTTTCCAGAACATTTCAGTTTGCACGCAGTGAACATTTTTCTGCTTAACCCTTTAAATACAGAATACAAAATATGTTGACTTCAGTATTTTTCCACATCAAGCCATGGTGATGTCTACCACACATAACCTAAAATAACAGAAAAAAAAACAGGAGATAGGGGAGTAACTCATTCCAGTTCTTAACATCATGTTCTATGGCCTTCTTTAACATAGACTTCAGAATTTTATTACAGTGATCCTCTAATCAACTGCTGGAAGGTGGCACACTGAAGTTGGTTGATTTACATTTCATGAGTATGTCTTTGGGAATCCCTACCCTCAAGGAAAGTAAGACCAGTTCTCTAGCTACTGATTTAGTACTGGCTTTTTTGTAGGGGTACTGCATCATAAAAATTGCAGGCATAGTTAGTAATCATTTGAAGGTCCAGGTAGCCATTATTAGACTTTGCAAATGGACCTACAAGATCCATGGCCATCATCCTAAATGGGACAGGTGAAGGTATCTGCAGACTTCTAAATCCAGAGAAAAGTGCCATCTTTAGACATTCTAGGCACTTTATACCAGGTCAGTAAAAACCTTCTAAAATTTTAGCTTTGGCCTTGTCCATCTCTAACTGTCCTACTAAAATATGGCTATATGCCAATTTCATCACAACTGTTCTAAATGGTTTTGAAGCTAACAGTTGACACAATATTTCTTTTTTGTCTTTCTTCACTTGGTATAACCAGTCATTCCCAAATTCAAGGTATAGATATGAATGCTCATCTGTTTCTCCTTCTATTCTGGCTATATTTTCTTTGACCCATCTTAATGTTTCATCCTCCATCTGTGTTTTCTTAAAATCTTCATTGGTTTTATGCAAGTATGCTAGATCAGGATCTCTTTTGTCAGCATGGTTCTGTGGAGTAGGGGGTGAAAACAGGTTAGGTGGTGAGTAAAATGACTATCATAGTCAGCTAACTCTGAAGTATTTCCTTTTCTTCTGTTCCTTCCTCTACAAAAGTGAACTCATGCCAGTGGTTTTCTTATGCTTTGGGCAGTTGTTTCACTTTTATGTCAATAACTTCTATCGGTTTAAGTACCTGCTGCCAAGAGCCTTGTTTCTGACTAGCTCTCTATTTGACATAACAGAACAAATATGATACCTTGTTCATGTTCCCTTTCTTTTCTAAGTGAGTTTACTCTATTGGTCTTGCCCACTCTGTCAATACACAAACATCCTTCATTACTTTAATGTCTGACAAGGCATAGCATGCACTATGGGTTCTTCCATTACAGTTTCTGCATTGACATAATTCACTAACTTAACAACTGAAATTTTCTGGTAGGGCTCAGTAACAGGTTTCTGGTAACACACAGGTGTTTCTATCTCTTCCCAACCAAAGCCAGATTTTTAGCATCTTTTCAAGTTTTCACCTATTTTTTTTTCTTTTTATCAGGGCTGTATATTTTTAATAGTGTGTTGGAGTGCTTTTGCCTCCATTTTTTTAGTAGGGATATATTCAGAATTATGCATTCTTAATAGTGTAACAGGTTGAAATTCCTCCCATTTATATATGGGATATATTCTGGGTGAAAGAGGTTTTCAATGGGAGAGGGTAGGCTGCCCCAAAAACAGCAGACTGGCCTGTTTCCCTAGAGACAGTTATCTACTGAGCTTCCTCCCCATACTCTCCATGTTACATTGAAATGAGAGAAGTCTTGCCCAATTATGTCATAATATGTTACATTTTGTTCAGATGGTACAGAATGCAATATTGTATCCAAAACAGTGTAATTTTCACATGTTATAGGTACTCCTTCCTGTCACCATGAACACATATTACTTCCACCTTCCTTTTGTCATTTGTTTTATGTTTACAGACATGTGCTTCTTTAATAAATGTGACCGTGCTACTAGATGCTAGTCACTCCTTCAGTTTCTCACCATTTACCAGTACCATACATTTGGCTTAGTACTGGTTCAGAGACAATATGCAGATTCTAGTACTCTAGCAGTAACTTTATCGCATTCCATTCAATTGGTGCATTTTCATCAGCAACACTGTGATTAGAAATTACACTTTTAATAGGCAACAAATTTACTAGCATGTTGCTTGAAATCACATTTGGTTAGCTATGTCATTCCTATTTATAGTTTAACAAAGTTTAGCAACATGTCCTCGCTTCCCATATCCAAAACTATTTCAGTTACTGACTGCTGATGTGTCCACAGATGTCTGCATTCCCTTAGTTACTGGCTGAAATTACTCAGTTTTAAATAGGACTATATTTCTAATAGTACAGCTAATTCATCAGTGCGCTTAGTGTCACTCTGAAATAAAACATTTATGTAAATTTCATGAATGTGCTATTTAGAATTTACCAACTTCTGAATTGTTTATTATCTTACTTTTAATGTTGACTTTTAGTTCTAACCATTAAAACATGCTTCAAGTCAGACATTTTTGCACTTAACTGTTTACCTAAATTAAATGTCTGCTTATAAAATGTCACTGCTTGTGTTTTAGAAGATACACCCAACCTAGCTTGCAGTTTTTTTAATTAGTTTTTAATAATCCACATAAAAGGTACTTTTCTTGTCCAGATATGCCATGAGTGCTCCTGTAGGTTGTAATAACCATTTTATCCCAGTCGAGCAGAACTAAATTCTCATTGGTGACATCTTTTGAAAGCAATGAAATAGGCTTTCAAAACACATATACACACACACACACACACACACACACATATATATATATATATATATATATATGTGTGTGTGTGTGTGTGTGTGTGTGTGTGTGTGTGTTTGTTTTTTAGCATATCCATGTATCTGTAAATATGTTTTGTTTATTTCTTATGTGATCCTTTTTACCCAGGCTGTGCCTGCAAATGGTCTATTAAGATCAGTGGGGTGGACCTTGGGGTGGTCAATACAATGGCTATCATAGTCAGCTGCTCCTGGAAACTAATTAAATGTATATCAGCAGCTTCACTCCTAACAGCCATTATATACTGACCCAAGCTTGTCTTGGTCTTCGCCAGAGCCCATTGAAGTTATCAATTCCTTTTAGCAAAACAAAAAGAGTTCACTTACAAACTGAAAAAAGTATCTGTCTTTTTTTTCCTTTCTTGTTCAGGTGCAGTAATTAACTAACTTACTTATTGGCTGTGATGCAGAATTCAAAAAAATTAGTCTAATTCTGTAAAAATCAACTAAGCATTACACACTTTCAGATACCAGTGTAGCCAGGATAATACAGCAGAGATACTTGAGTTAAGTACAGATTATTTACAGTCTAAAAGTCAAATCAAAATTCACTTTCAACTTAAAAAGAAAACAAGTTTACTTCTGGTTAACTTACACTTCTAAATTTCTCAGTGGAACACCGCAGTCATCCTTGCAGTTCACAGGCTTGGTACTGCAGATCTGGCCAAACTTTCCTGCAGTCTCCAAATATATCTACAATAAGGTTCCTGATACTCCTAGAGTAAATCCATAGTTAGGCTCCTGGTATTCATTTAGTAGATGTACAGGACTTCCAGCAATCCTACTGGTATTTCCATAGCTTCTTTAAGTTATCTTACACCAAGAGTCTCTAGTTTTAGCCTGAAAATCCCTGTCTGTGAAAAGCAAGCACCTCTAATATTGTGGGCTATGAGCTTCTCTTTTAACACATTTTCTCTAATTTATTCCCATTAGGCTGTGCTATTACAGTTTTTTACTACTACTACCATAATACTCTGACTATATGATTAAACATACATTTTTTCCAAGGCAGGCAGGATGCAAGGGGATTGAGTCAGGCAAAAAGCAATGTGAATTCTCAAGCTTTGGGAAAGAGAGTGAAAGATTATATTAAAAAGAAGACTGTAAGAACTGGCCAGGGAGGATGGCATTGATCAGCCACTGCCAGCTCACCCATCCTCGGGGGACAGAGGTGGGTCCGGCTCATCTTAAGGGTGACACCAAGCTGAGCATTCACCCAGAGGATTTTGAGCCTGCCAAGCCTCTATTGTCAAAGCACAGTTGCACTAAAAGCCAAGGGGAACTGAGCATGTGGAGCTACACTTCCCCTCGGTCAACAGCAATACCTGAATCTAAAGTACTGCAGAGGGTGGAAAGTGTTATACACACAAACACACACACACACACACACACACACACACACACACACACACACACACACACACACACACACACACACACACACACACACACACACACACACACACACACACACACACACACACATATATATATATATATATATATATATATATATATATATATATATATAAAACAGTGGCGGCTGGTGAGTTCAAATCAAAGGGGGGCTGCAGGAGACAGCTGAATGGGTGGGGCCAATGGGAAGGGGTGTGGTCAACTAGAAAGGGGAGGAGCTATGCTCAAAACCACAAAACCTGGAACTTTAATTAAATACGCTGCCCTGGGTGCCAAACCATCATTATGAGAGTGCAATCAAGATAATGTGAAGTGTAGAAGAATATTTCAATGCGTTAGCTGCATGACAGCTTACTTAATATCTAGAGGGAAACAAAAAGGCTGTGAGGCATGAAAAAATAAATTACTTTTTAAATACATTACTGGAATGTCAGACAAAATCAAGTACAAGAAAAACAAGCAGCACTCAACTCAAACCACTTCTCCTTGTACTCCAGTTCCAATTATAATTTATATTCAGCTTTATTAAACTACCAGGTAACATGCTGAAAGTAGCAATCTCTGTGATACCCCCACTTGTAAAAATGTTTCTTATCCAAAAAAGACCTGCTGCCTAACAACAACTATCTACTTGTTTCATGGGGAAAACATGATCAAAGTAAAAAATGAAAAGCAAACAAGAAACAAGCTTAAGATACATTGCTTAAAGGATTACTGTACAGGTAATGGACCACACACGATAGACTGGCATTCTATTTGGTTTACAGGTAAAGCCTGCAAAGATGACTGCAAGTCTCCAACAAATGTAATGAGCTTCGTAAAATAATAATGCAATCTTGTCCTTTATGACAAATACTGTCATATGCATTTCAATACCCAAGGCTTATACATTATCTAGTTATGCAAGAATTCTCTGCATGGCAACAAAAAGGCTTTCACTGTTGGCAATTCTTTAACAGTATGCTTATTAAAGCTTACTTGCATCTTACAATCTCAGACAAGCTTACCTGATGGTCATTAAAGCATTGCTACTTAAACACAGAGCAACAGGCACTTTCCGAGTAATAATAAGCATAAATCAACAGTATAAAAATATAACAAACCCGAACATTCTGCAAAATCAAGGACAGAATAAAAGTAGTACTTGTGTCTACCTTGGATGGGGGGATACTCTGCACATTTACACTGCATAACTGTTCCTTGTCTTGCTTGGACACATCCAGAGTCACACTACATGAGGCAGTGGGGTGCAACAAGTATGTCACAATTTGAAATGTCTCTGGCTGACTGTGATGGCCCTGACACATTTGTCATACCTCTTAACTTCAGAGCAAGAAATCTGGACAAAGCCATACATAGAAGTGGGACAAGGCCCAAAAATAAGAACAATTTTAAATATTGCTCTAATAAACTTAGAAAGGTAATAGAGTAATAGGTCTTGCATTAGTATGAATTTCTGAAGGGTATGAAATGTGAAACACAAATGTCTGTCATTATTTTCTAACTTCAGTCTTTAATGATTTGCTACTAATTTGCCAAAAAATACAATTATATGAAAAATGGACCAAAATGTGATGCAAAAATATAAAATAGCCACACAATACAGCTGGGAACCTGTCAAAGAAGGGACACCTTTTTAATATTAGTACTGCTAACATGAGCAGCTGACAAAATAAAAGAATCTGCATGCATTTCTGAAATAAAAGTAATCTATAACTCTGAGACAAAACGAACCACACTGCCAGGTGAGACACTCTCCTCAGAAACACAAAATCAGAGTAGAATGAATTAATCCAAAGGTCTTCTTAATAGATAAAATCCACGTTTATTAGAAACAACAGAGAACTGCAGCAAGTATCAAATAGTAAGCGCTTTCGCGTTGTTACCCAACGCTTCATCAGACATAAAGAGAATGTGGAGCTCTCCCTTTTTAAACAGCTGATTGTCATGATGTCATAATTATCTTAAAGAGACAGATATATGAACATAAAATGCAGTTTCGACCTGAACTGCATTTTATGTTCATATATCTGTCTACTATTTGATACTTGCTGCAGTTCTCTGTTGTTTCTAATAAACGTGGATTTTATCTATTAAGAAGACCTTTGGATTAATTCATTCTACTTTGTTTTTTAACTTCGGTTCATGGTGCACTCAATGCCTTTTTATTTGCTAATCTATAACTCTGATTATTACAGTTATTTCTTAATTGTAAACCCTCCACGTTTTCTTCCAAAATTGCCATTATGTGGCGGGATTATTAGGGAAAGAGCAACATTTTGAGCCAAAATCGGGGACAGTTCAGAGGTTTGAATATGCCTAATTCTTTAAAGCACTTTATTTGTACATACCTCTCAACCTGTTAATGCGGGAAATCTGGACAAGGCCAAATATACTTATAAACAGTACAAAAAATGTTGTATAAACTGAGACAGTTGATCGAATAACAGGTCTTGCTTTAGCATGCATTTTCTGAAGGTTATGAAGTCTGAAACTCAGTGTCTGTCATTATTTAGTGACTTAATTCCTAAATTATTTGCCAGAAAACCACACATTTAATGAGGAACAAACCAAAAATAAGAAGCAAAAATCTATTAATTCTGTGAAAATCTGGACAGTTGAGAGGTATAGTTCAGCCGGGGCTGTTTTTGAGTTTGCCGCCCTTCCCCCTCACAAAATCGTGGTCGAATGGAACCTCCCCCCTTCAGCTATTCCAATGAACCATTACTTGGCTATTTCATCCCATTTACCATAAATGTGAATACTGCTTTACTTCTATGATGATTTGGACTTCATTTGAAAGTTTTATTTTGCATTTTACAGCACAAACACTAAGACATCTGCTAAACAAAGCAATGCAATCTCACAGTAAAAACAGACTTGGCATTAAAACTTCTCCGCCCTTGAAACTCACATCATTGAAACAGCATTAAAACCCACATTCAAAGAAAATACATTTTGCCAGTGACAGATAAAGATTAAATTTGGGCTGTTTTCAAATCATAGGCCCCTTGCACATGAAACATACACGTGGTCTTTGATACACCTTTCTGATTTTATTAAGTTATATTCCTTGTACAATATAATACAGCTGTAGAGAGCATTTTAAATTTGTTTTGAACATTTTTCCAGTAAACAATGAAACAAAATGCATGCACCAAAAATGACAAAACTGCCCAATTCAGAACATTTTTCCAGTAAACAATGAAAAAAATGCATGCACCAAAAAGAAAAAAATTGCCCAATTCAGACCATTTCTATCATAAAAGTATACTTGAACTTCTACAGTCCACTAGCATCAGTAAATATGCACAATCTCTGAAGAAGTAAAAGTCATCTAAATAATTCCACATTAAAGAAATCTGTAACTAATGAAGAAGTTGCTGCAACCAAACAACTTTATATGTCATTGTTTCATCTACAAATAAAGTGTCTGTTACCCTTGAGGAATAAATTGCCTATGTTTCATTAAAAAAATGATAAGCCTGACAACAACTATCTACTTGTTTCATGGGTAAAACGTGATCAAAGTATCAGTAAATATGCACAATCTTTGAAAAGTAAAAAAGTCATCTAATAATTGCAATAGGGAATGGATGGCAAACTGATAACAGGTTCAGAGTTACTAGGTATCTTCACCAAAAAGGACTGCAGCATCTACTCCCTTTACAATACAGTATCAGCAATGCATCTACCTACTGCGGGAGTAGAACCCACAACCTTCTGCATCAAAAGCAAGTATACTACCGGTTGTGCTATTAACAATGCAAGCAGACTCAGCACAAGCATCACTAAACTTTTGTTTCCCTGCAGCTCTCAGCTGTTTGTAAAATCTACTTGACACTCAGCTTTATCTCTGAACTTTGCAGCACAAGAAATCTGGAAAAAGCCAAAATTTAGGAGGGGGGGGGGCAAAAGAGCAAAAAACAAGGACACATTTTAAACATTGCTTATATAATGTTGGAAAGTTGATAGAATAAAATGCTGTGTTACCACCATACATTTCACTGCCAAGCATTGAACCCAGGACCCTGTGCAAAACAGTTACAGCAACATACCACTATGCCAAATCAATCATCTATTTTATGAAAGAGGAAGACTGAAACTTAAATGGCTACATTCAGTTAATTCAGTTCTCACCATAGCTGTCAACATCTTAGCACATAACACCTGAACAAAGCCAATAATGGGGGAATACAGCCCCCAAACATATTCAGTGAGTTCAGTTATCACCATAGCTCTCAGCCTTGGCACAAAAAACCTGGACAAAGCCAATAATGGAAGAATACAGTCTCAAAAATAGGGACAAATTTCAAATATCCATCTTAAACTTATAAACTTGCTATAATAATAGGTTTTGTGTTACCATCTACTTTCTGAAGAATATGAAGTCTGAATTTCCAGTGCTTGTCATTTTTATTTATTTAACATTTGTTAACCAGGGAAATCTGACTTGGAACAAAAGGCAATTTTTGGCAGAGGAAGAAACACTTCAAACATGTCTTTGTAAGATGAGAGCACACCAGAGCAAACCCACACAAACACAGGAAGGACATGCAGACTCCACACAGAAGGCACCCCAGCCAAGAATCAAACCAGACAACCTGTAAGGCAACAATGGTCCCACTGCACAACTGGCTGTGTTGAGAAACAAACATATAGAAACAACAGATTTTATGAGGAACAGAACAAATATGAGCCAAAAATCTGCATTTTATTTACAAATGGTGGTGGGTAGGGAATTCAGACTCTTGCCATTTGGGCCCAAGCCTTATTCTCTACCCTCAGCCATGTAGTGCCTGGGGTATTACACACACACACACACACACACACACACACACACACACACACACACACACACACACACACACACACACACACACACCTCTTAGCTGCAAAGTCTTAAGCTTCATCATTCATTGTGCTGTATCCTGCACCATCATTGCCGGCTGAGGAGCTGTTATCCCGCGAGAGAACCTAAGGCTCGTTCTAGCTGTCCCACGAGACCACCCTGCCTGCGGACATTGCAATCTGAGCCCCTTCCAGTCTATGCAGTCAGAACTACTGCATAGACTGGTGGGAAAATGTAGATGCACATGTTGTAGTCCGGACGGCTGGTGGAGACAGTCTGGATTCTGTGCGCATGCTCCAGACTGGTTCACCAGCAGTCAGAGTATCGGAAATGTCGCGAGTGCACATGCACAATGTTCTGGGACTCACGGTTATTTTATTATTTTCTTTTTGTTATTTTTATTTTATATTTTATTTTTATTTTATATTTTGTTTAATTTTCTTATTTTACAGCTGGGAGGTCTGCAGTCCTGCATTCCAGTAGCACGCCCGCCCCTGCTTTTCAGCATGTAGGTTTGATATTATTTTCCTTAAAAAAATGTAGAAAAATGAAATAAATGTGTTTTGCTTATTGTGGTGAGGAATTTGGCTGATTTTACTTTAGGATTGTTTTGTAGTCAAAGCAATCAGTGTTCCGTTGCAGTTGTTGAACCTGTTTCTAGGGTGTGTAGAGCTTTATCTCCTGACTGGGTTGCAGTGGGATTTGCATTTGCAAATTAGAAAGTGGGTTCTACACGGAATGAAGTAGGATGAAAATTTTTTTCAATACTGCTGCGCATGTAATTAATAGTCGCTCAACTGTTAGTGCAGTTGACAGCTGTCTTGTTTGGAATTTTATTGTTGTATAACAGTAGTCTGATCTGGGGTGGGTAATACTGGAATTAACTGTTATAATGATGTTTATTGACTTGTGCTTTGCCTTCATTTACACATCATCATTATGGTCATGGGTGAATCCATCTTTATACCGCCCATAATGAACTGCTGCTGTATTATACAGTGGACCGAAGGTAATCACTCACCTGACTGACTGGATTTCTGATAATGCACCATGTCAGAATTCCAACAAGTCTGGGGCCACTCATATTTTTGTTTAAATGTATATCCTTCGACTGCTTCAGAAGGTTGACACTCCCGAAGAGACTCCTAGTAGGTATGAAATGTGAGCGGTAATCAAAACTGAAGACAGAAATATATTTTGTTCCCTGCCTTGCCTTACTCCCCGCCGCCTCTTCAGATTTAAGTATGCTTACTGAGAGCTTTGGGAATGACTTACTTTTGTTGACTCTGAGGTACACCAGCTACTATTGCAGTGGCATCCTGATAAGCCACAGCATAAAAATGGGGAGAAACCCATGGGAAACACCAGAACCATAAGAAGGGTGGGGTAGAAGTGCCCACTTCAGGTACAAGCTTGCAGAAAGTATCAACAGAGCATGTTTATTATTTCTATGTAACAGATGAAAAGAAAAAAATGCTCTTTATTTTTGGCTTTCTGTCGCCACCTGACTCCCACTGCCCTTTTGTACTAAATTTTTTCCACACATCCGGACTTCCTAAAATCGTTTAACTGCCTTCTGACTGGATAGGGCATTACCGTGTGCTTGAGATGCCTTCTTGTACCTGACAAGGAGCTTGAGATCTGTTGGGGATGGGGGGCTACCTTTAGTAACATGTAGGGTAAAGGTTGCAGGTATGAGGATCACTTAGCACTGTAGAGGCTGCAAATGCCACTTTTTTTTTCAAGAAATGGTGCTTCCTTCTCCAAATCTTTGTTAGAATGTTTCATTTCAGCATCAGTCTTATAAACAGATCCAGGCTGTTTTTGGACATCTTTTTGCAAATTGTTCGTTTATTTTTGGATTTTGCAAGTGTTTTTTTTTTTTTTTAAGCTTTTCAAGAGTCTTCCTTCCCACTTCCTCTGTTTTCTTGGACTGTTAATGGTCAGTGTTTTTTGCTTGGAGTTTGGCTCATGTTTGTTCTGTTTTCTTTGATATGCATTACATTTGTCTTTATCCGTAGCTTTTCTGGGCCATCTTCAGGCTGCTCAGTTGCAATCCTATCATGAATTCAGTTTCTAAATGTTTTTTTTTGCAAAACCATTCACTTTTCATGTTGGTTCGCTCATTCATTGTACATAGAATTTGTTTTTTGTAAATGTCTGTGGAGATGCAATCCTACTACAAAATGGTTACATTTGGTGTTTGCTTTGCTTAGGGGAATGCCATCATGAGGACTCTTGTAATATTAGAGGTCACTTTGGCTGTTCACTGGCCTCAGTGGGAGTGGCCTTGATATTTGTTCTACTCTGAAGCACTTGCCACTCAGACTTTTCCATAGCTCAGGAGGACTCTGATCCCTTTTCTTCCTTTGATTTTGAGGGAATCTTGTGCTGAGGCACTGATGTCATGTTTTAAGTATGAAGTGAAAGGAAGGAAAAGTCTTTAGTTTTGGCTTTTGAGGTCAAGTGTCACCAAAAAATGCAGAAAGCGTCAATCCAAAGCATTTACTGGTACTGTGGACCCTTTTGTTCAGTGGTTGGTGCTGCAGACTGTGGACTCTCCAGTTCAGCATTACCCCAGTCTATCCTCAAGTGCAGCAACCTGCTTCCGAATCACTGTTGACATCACATATTGAATCAGATTCTGACAGGGAGGTTAAGATTATTTTAGAGATATTACTTGCTACGGCTCCAGCACTGATGTAATCTGAGGAATATTGATAGAGGCAGTTCTTTTAGTACAGCAGCAGCTGGTCAGAATCTGTTCTCCTTCCGGTCAGGTTGGGGCTAGTGCTCCCTCTGTCTGCTTTCATGATCTCCAAGAATTCATCCTTTTAAGTTAATACTGGGGCTTGTTATCCTATTTCCTTTGAAGACAGATTAGTTGGGTATGGGTATGTCATCAGCTCTGATGGGTCCTATGTATCGGCTAACATTTTTCTATGTCCTCCTTTGGGACCAAGGTGGCTGCATTTAGTGAAATAGCAAGCATCATTTTTAGAGTCATTGCCTTCAGTGATGACCATGTCAGAATCGGCCAGACCAATTATCTTCTCGGCCTGCTACTTGCTGTTTGTTAGTGTTGTCCTCTTCTGTATCAGTGCTGATGTCCCATTTTCTGATCTTGGTGGTTGGAGTGTCAGGGATAAAGTTTACAGCAGCGACTTTGGTTCTGGCTTCTGCTGTGCTTTTTTTTTTTTTCCTGCTGTGTGGAATGCTGTGGCTGTCAATGGTGCTGTTGCCCAATCCGTGCACTGGGACACAGCCTTCCTACTGCTGCACTCCTACCATGCATCCTTCCAAAAAGGATGCCAGGCAATGGGATTCTGGAGCATCTAGTCATCCATATCTGAATATAGACACTGTTCTTCCTCTGCTTTAGTGGGCTATTCTCCAAGGAAGAGAAAAAGGAAGCAACTTGACTCCCTATCTGAGTTTCCTTTTGCCATTGTGAAGGACATTGAAGATGCAACTAATTGTTACTCCCCACCCAGATGACGCTGTGTGTGGTAAAATACTGAAGGTGGTCTATTAAAAGGGCAGATGGTATGTAGACCCACTGTCTTCTCATGAACAGACTGTCTCTCTAGAGAACCTTTAATTCACCAAAATGTTTTTATGGGTATTTCAGACATTATCAGAATAGCTGTTAAAGTTACTTGTGTCCCTTTCAACGTAGTGACTTCTATTTGCTTGAAGACTTATAAGTTCTAGTATCTTTCCACAGATCAGACCTTTCTATTAGAGTCCCATGCCAGTTACACTTTTTATGCAACAGTTCAAAAAACGATTCCCACCTTGTGACTGCTCAAAGAGGCACATTTATGCATAATTGTCCTTTGCAGTGAAAGTGATATCCTGCTGGGCCACACAATGGACTTTGCCTGTGGAGTTGCTGATGAGAGGGCATCCACCTTGTTACATCTGGTTGAAAGACTTTAGGAGGGGGACTACTTTTTTTTGGATGATTGTGCTGTTGACCATAACCACCATTGTTATGCACATGGCCTTTAATGTGGCAGAAAGTGTTGCTATGGTAGAACATGCAAATATTGCTGCTTGTCTTCATGCTTGGGCCTACTGCATCAACTTTGCTGACAACCCAGAGCTGAATTTCATTAATTTCTCATTCCAAGATCCAGACAACCTTGGCCCATATGTCCTAGCCCACATGAAAAAATGCATAAGCAGGGGAAGGCACTGATATGTTACTGGTGTCTGATTTGATTCCCCCAGTGTACTCTGTCTAGGACCTAGAAGAGTAGTCACCAGATGTGGTTTCATCACAAATGAAGCAAGCAATGCTGTGTTAAGAAACTACCTCCTATGATTCTTTTCACAGAGGTCACAAAATCCATGTCTCGGGTCATCTACACTCACGAGGCAGAGGACCTTAACAGACTTGAGGACTTTTGACGTTCCTACCCAGCGGCAGACAGGGGTCAGTTTCCCTCCTTCAAGTTGGAGTGGATCTATATCATAACTGACCAGCAGAGTGCAGAAGACTATCTCAGGGGGTTACAAAATTCCATTTCTCTCTCCCCCGATTTTCTACCCTCCCTCCAATTACTGGATGCCTCACTCTGTCATAGTTGGAAGTGTTACACTTCTTAACCGAGGGGGTCATTCAGGAAGTCTTTGGTGCCGAAAGAGACTAGGGGCTCCAAGTGGATTAAATACCTTCATTCCAAAAATTCCTTCTGGATGGTCTAAGTTCAGATGATCTTTGCTTTGCCAAAAGATATTTGATGTGCTCTCTAGACCTTCATGGTGCTTATTTGCTCATCAAGATTTACAAATGGTTTTAAAGGTTCCAGTGCTTCAGTCATTTTTAGTTTCTGACTTTGCCATTTGGACTCACCTCCACCTCTGTGGTATTCACAAAATACATGCCCATTGTGGCACTGCACAGCATCTACAGGAATGCGCAATGTTCTTCCAGCTAGATGACTGACCATGCTGCGTCCTGGTGAGATCAGTTTAAGTTCTTTACCTAAGGTTTAGCCTTAGTGCAGCTGCCTTAGAGCTGAGGAGGGGAGCTGTCACTGTGCATTTTATGATACTGGTGAGTTTTTGCAGCCTGAGAACGTTCAGAGTGTTGGAAAAGTATTAATGCCTGCAGTAATAGTCAGAGATGTTACCACAGATGTCCCTAGTCATATAGATCTGTCCTTATGATGTGATTGTTCTTGTTCTGAAAACTTCATTGGTGTGATCTTGTTCTTTTAGTTGTTGGATGGAGGCTTTAGCAACTGATCTTTGCACATTTTATTTTTAATATTCTGATAAGTAATAGATAAAACCATTTGCCCTGAAACAGAACAAGCAACCTCCTCCTCCTGCTAGTATGATGTATTGGAGTATTTCATTTGCTTGTTACATTGATATGTTGCCCAAGGATCTTTCATATTAGCAACTGGCCCACCATTGTTTGTCATATTACTCTAAGCCATTCAGAGTAAA
The DNA here is from genome assembly GCF_019279795.1 of Protopterus annectens. Taxonomy (NCBI): domain Eukaryota; kingdom Metazoa; phylum Chordata; order Ceratodontiformes; family Protopteridae; genus Protopterus; species Protopterus annectens. Next base: position 560,781,063 of record NC_056733.1, read on the forward strand.
ACCTAGAAATTGTAGATTAAAATAATTGTATTAAAATGTTAAAGAAGTCGACTTCAGATATGGTGACCCACTGCTGAGCACAGCAGCCCACACATTCTCCCTCCAAATTGAGATCAAGAAAAGTGGTTTATTATGAGAAAAATTATCCCTGAATGCACAGTAGCAAATCCTGCTGAAGTTCCACCCAGGCTGACCTTACATATACCCACAGATGAGAGGAAACCCTATTTTATGAAGATTTAATACATTGTGACAGTGTGCATATTGAATAATCAGAAACTGTTCAATCTGATGCTATCCATGTCATTATTCATCACGGATGGGTCTTGGATCTGACCATGGATCTGAGTCTGCAACTGATGGACTGATCCAGAGCTCAAGCCTCTCCCCTTTCCATATTCCCCTGCTGACCTGTAGCTCTCAGATCTTGTTTGCTGCTGAACGCATAGGACATGATCTGAGCTTGAGCTTCCTCTTGTTAAATAAGTAACTACTTTTCCCCCTATTTTGAGTGAGTGAAAGTGGTATTTTCCTTCCTATCTTAGTTTTCCTCCCCTCCCAAAGCTACTTTGGCTGGTGGGGCTTCATCATCCTTCCAAGGTCAGCCCTTCCATGAGCGCCTTCAGACAGGCACTGCCCCACTTGGCGAGTGCTCCCCAAAGCCCACCATGGAGGAACCCCCTCAGAAGATAACATGTAAGAGGAGATACCTGGACTCTCATAAAAAGAGTCCCTCACTGAGGACACAGATTTGGATGAGGGGGATGGGTCCTTCAGGCTGCCATTTGAGGAAGTGTCCTTTGGGGACATCCTCGAAATTCTCAAGCAAAGAGGTGGTTGGTCTTCCCCCATCCCATCTTCGGAGGAATCAGTGTTCCTGAAGGCCTTCGGGATGGGGCCATCTTCTACCTGGGTGTCCCCCCCATCTGACGAGCTTGTCACTGGCAGGGTTTGGAAGGAGCTGGACACAGTGAAACTGGTACCCAAAAAGGCAGATAAATTCCTCAGTCCTCCCAAAGATAATTTTTTTTGGGAGTAAGGACGTCCTTGTTAATGCCATCATGGTGGTCGTTGCTACTAAGGAGTTAGCAGAGCTCCTCTGTCCATCACTCAAATAGAGAATCTTAGGGCAGTTGACCTCTTTGGAAAGCATGCGTTTGTCTCAGCTAAATTCATACTGAGAGCAACCAACTACATGGCACATTTTACTCTGCTTCAGAGGGATTTGTTGTCAGAACTCACCACTTCTCTCACAGAGTTGCTGCCTCTGGAGAGTCTTAAACTGGTCTCTCCTAAGTTGTCCACTCTGACTTCCCAGGCTAATGCTTCGATGAGCTGATCTCCAACACAGCAGAGGCCACCTCTCAAGCAGCTGGCACAGGCATTGCCATTAAATGGCATGCCTAGCTTCACCTTTGCAGGTTTGCGGAACCCTTCAAGGCACCTTTTACTAATGCTCCCTTTGATGGTTCAGTCCTGTTTGGACCTTCTGTCAAGGAAACATTGTCCCTCAGTGAGCAGGAGGGTAAGACTCTGCCCATGGTGGGAATCAGGTTTTCTACTCCCCAACAATCTTTTTCTCAGACTCAGCGAGGTAGTAAGATCAGTCCTGCTTCCAGGATGCTCCCCAAGAAAGCTCTTCCACAAGCTGTGGTAGGGGATTCAATGTAGGGGTTCACAGAATCAGGGCTCCTGGGAACCCTTCTCAGAGAAGTCCTTTCAATGTTCCTGAAGTGCTGCCTGACTGTCCTGCTCTGGAGGCAGTCGGGGTGATTCTGTTTTAACCCACTAGCCTGGACAAATACCTCCTGAGATCAGTGGGTGTTAAAGATTATTTCCAGGGGTTACTTCATTCCCTTTTTTCAGCCCCCGGATTTAAAATCTCTCCTGAATGTTCCACCCCACTAAAGGGAGTTGGCCCATTTCAAGGTTCAAGACCGTCTTTTAAAAAGAGCCACCCAAGAGGTCCCAGCAGGAAAAGGAGGGTCCAGAACTTACTCTCACTTCTGTTTGGTGCCAAAAAAGATGGGGGATCTACATCCAATTTTGAACCGCAGCGAACTGAATCTGTCAGTTTAGAAGTCCAAATTTCGGATGGTCACTGTTCACTCCGTTCTGCCTCTCTTGTGCAGGAATAATTGATTGTGCTCAGTGGATCTCAAGGACACATACTGTCATATCAAGATTGACAGATGCTCCAGGAGACACCTGTGCTTTCAGTTAGGGACCAATCGATACTAGTTCAGAGCCCTGCCCTTTGGACTCACCACAGCCCCCCGGGTGTTTACCAAATGTATGGCAGTGGTGGCAGCTCATCTCTGGCTGCAAGGTTTCCAAGTCTTTCTTTACCTGGACGATTGGCTCCTCACAGCCCCCACAAGGCATCAACTGTCAATGGTCACCAGTTATACCCTCGGACTCTTTCAGGATCTTGGCATCATGGTCTGTCAGCCCAAATCCAGTCTTTCTCCATGCCAAAACCTAGAGTTTATTGGGGTTCGACTGGACATGCTGCCAGAGACTGCAGCACTATCTCTTTGCAGAGTTCAACTTATTCAGGATCAGGTATCTCGCTTGCTACTTCTAGAGCACGCAGCAGTCCATCTAATTCTACAAGCGTTAGGTTCAATGGTGGCTGCCATCCAGTTACTACCACTCATCAGGTACCACATGTGGGTTCTGCAGTTGACCCTGGCAGTTCAGTGGTCTGCTCAGGTTCATCACATGTCCATGCCCGTCAGAATAACTCGTGTGCAGAAATCACCTTGTTTGGTGGTTTCAGTCTCAGGACCCAATTCTAGGCAGACCCTTTTGTCTTCCCTGTCCAAGGCTATGGTGACCATGGCCATCTCCATACTGGGGTGGGGGGAGGGCATTTTCAGGGTAGAATGGTTCAAGGCACGTGGTCCCTCACAGACACCAAACTGCACATAAACATCCTGGAGATGAGAGCAGTCCTTCTGATTTTGCAAGCCTTTCAGCAGTGTCTCCCTCTTGGGACTATAGCAGTTCAAATAGACAACATGGTGGTGGCCTGGTACATCAACAAGCAGGGAGGAAGGCAGTCTTATCCCCTGTGCAGAGAGGCCATGAGAATGTGGGAATGGGTGAGGTCTTCCAAGCACTTTCTTCTTGCAACTCACATTCACGGCAATTCCAGAGTGCTGGCCGATAAACTCAGCAGGTTTTTCTCGAGTCCCCATGAATGCTCCGTGAATCCATCAGGGGCACGTCAGATATTCAGCCATTGTGGTCAACCATGCTTTGATCTCTTTGCCTCCCCAGTCAACCACAAATGCAGTAACTACTTTGCCCTGATCCCACTGATGGGCGAGTCACCCAGAGACACTCTGGTTCACGATTGGCCATCGGGACTCCTCTATGCTTGCACCCCTACTCCTCTAATTCCCAAGGTCTTGCAGAAAGCTCACTGCCTGAAGACCCCTCTCATCCTCATTGCCCCCTTTTGGCCTCGTCAGGCATGGTTCTCCCTTCTTCGGTCTCATCTGAAATATCCTCCTTGGATATTGGATCCCGTTCTGAATCTTCTTTCCCATCGCTGGGGGCCTCCTCTTCCCAAACTCCACACTCTTTGCCTAACCACTTGGTTCCTCCAGCTCCAGTGAACCTTTCACAGTACAGGCTCCCCTCTCCAGTGAGAAGTATTATCTTAGCATCTCAGAATCCATCTATGAAAAAGGTATATTCCAGTAAATGGAAAAGATTTTCTGTTTGGGCTAGATAATGTAATTTGGATCCATTTTCAGCCCCGATTCCTGATATTTTGCTGTTCTTGGCTTCTGTCTTTCAGGAAGGTGTTGGTTTCTCCACGATTAAGCTCCAGTTGGTGGCCATCTCTAATTTCCATTTGAATGAGGGTCCTACTTTTTCTTCTAAACTGTGCAAAGCCTTTCTCAAAGGGGTCTTTCTTCTTAGACTGTCTTTCTCAAAGGGGTCTTTCTTCTTAGACTGTCTATCAAAGATCCTTCCCCACCATAGGATTTAACCCTGGTGTTAGTCTGACACAAAAGGCCTTTGAATCGGCTACATCTTGTGATTTTAAGTTTCTGTCTTGGAAGATGGCATTCTTAGTGGCCATTACGTCTGCTAAGAGAGTTTGAGTTGCAGGCTGTCAGCATTAAGCCCCCTATTATGGTCTTCCACAATGATAGGGTATCCCTCAGGGCAAATCCTTCATTTTTTCCAAAGGTAGCTTCACAAGCTAACCTCAACCAATCTATCCAGCTACCAGTTTTCTTCCCTAATTATTCTAACAAGGGAGAATATACGTTACATTGCTTAGACATCCATAGGCAACTACGTTTTTACCTTAATAGAACTGTGGAATTTCAGAAATCGGACCAGCTTTTCATGGCCTTTTTTCAGGCCAGAAAAGGTCTGGTAGTTTCTAAGGTAACCATTTCCAGACGGATTGCTAACTGTATTTCCTGCATTTATGATAGGCATTTGGAGCTGCCCAGGCCAGTTAAAGCCCATGCTACTAGGTCTGTGGCTACATCTTCGGCCTTCTTGGCTAAACTTTCTTTGGATGAGATTTGTGCTGCTGCTACTTGGTCTAATCCCCATACTTTTGTTTTCACACTATAAGTTGGAGCTGATGTCCAGGAACAGAGTTTCCTTTGGTTCCTCTGTGCTCTGGCATATCCTTCCAAGAGGCCACCCAGGGTCCATAGTAGCTGGGGACTCTGACCCATCCTTGATGAATAATGACATGGATAGAATAGAGTTAAGTACTTACCATAACTTGGAATCTGTGCTATCCAGAGTCATTATTCATCACATTCCCACCCTCCTTCCCCCTTTCTTCAGGGGATCTGGCAGAACTGGAGTGAATTTTTTCCTTGGGGATAGTTAGTCTCCTGGGCAGGTGGTGCTGCTTTTCTTTACTCAGCAAACTTGATCTGAGGGTTACAGGTCAGCAGGGGATTATGGGAGGGGGAAGAGGTTGAGCTTTGGATCTGTTTATCACTTGCCGGCTCAGATCAGAGGTCAGATCCAAGACCCCTTCATGATGAATAATGACAGTGAATAACATTTGTAAGTATATAACTCTGTATTTAAAAAAAAAAGCAGCATTGTGTCTTTAACCTGCTTATTTTTCAAGCCTGTCAGACCTATGACTTATTTAAGCTTTAAAACACATTGCACTTTGCATGAAATTCTTCTTTTTAATTCTGACAATGACTGTTTGTAGTCTGTGGTTATGTTTTTAGTGTGAGCTGTAGCTGAAACTTCTTATATAACTGATACCCGAATTGTTTTCTATGACTGACTGAGCCCAAAGTTTTTCAAGCAAAGGTGTAAATGATGAAAAAATGGTGTAGTTATGTACGACATTTGTACTTTCCAGAAGTATGCCCCTTTTTTTGTTGAGTATCTGTAAATGTAAGAGATTTGTTTTTAAATTCATAAAGAACGGGGAGCGTAGAGCTCCATACAGTTTGTTCTTGGGTAATACAGAAATAAAGTCCATGCACTTTTCCAAGTGTGCTGCCTGACAATTGGGGGTAGTACCAAAAAACATACATATTTTATATGGTTTGAAGTGAAGACACTGCAAACTTTTTTGGATTACAACACAGAGGATTATGTTTTATATGCTGCTGAGGGTTTGATGTAGACACCCAAAGAGTGCAGTGTTGGAGGCATTTGATTTTCTCTATCCCTCCCTCTCCTGCCATTTTTCTAATTTGATACACACCCTAATCCTTGCTGTTATATTCCTCATTTTGGAATGTTCATAAAACTAATGCTCACAGCAGTCTGCCTCTGGAAGTTCACACCCCTACACTAACAACATTAACAATATTATGAAAAGGACTTAATGCAGTGCCTGCTTTTCTAGCACCCAGACATTACAGGAAAGAGAAAACATTTTGCTGAAAAGACCATAATTTTTCTTAGTTTTATTTATTTTTAACATTTGCTGATATGATAAACGTACAGTAATGGTCTGCTAGTGTTTTGTGCAAAAAAAAAAAAATGAAATGGTCAAACTATTTTGCAAGCATTACTACTCTGATAAGATGGAACAGAAGCTCTACTGCGCTGGTAATGTGGCATTAGTGAAAGATAAAAAAAGGTAAAAATGTTAGTTTGTGTGTGGATATGAAAGTGTGCAGACATTTTTGCAGGACATGAAAACATAATTTTTTTTAAACAAGACTTTTTGGAAAAGCCTTAACAGCAACAACAGAATAAAATAGTTACTAAAGTAGCCACCTGTGCTACCAGGCTTTATGTAATATATTCCTGATGTCATGTTATCATTAGCATAACAGCATTTCCCGAGTAATATGAGTGACCACCAATGTGTATGGTGTCAGCACCCCCACCTGTGCAAGCCAGTCCCTGGGGTGGATTAAGTCAAAAAAGTAAAGGTCATCCAAAAAGTGAAAGACAATAAGTTGCAGCTAGAAACAGTTGCATGAGGGACTTTGGATACTATGAATGGAAATGATTTTCTGGAAGACAGCTTGGAAGGCCACGAACAATATCAGCTGGTTTCCCTCTATATTATCTTAAAGGAAATCAAAGATATGAAGGCAGCATTATGGACGTATTTTGCAGGAAGAGAGGAAAACCTACAAGGAATAGTGACAAACCTGAATTCTCAATCAGATGCCCTACAGCATCTGTGTGAAGAAGGCATGGAAGTTAATGCTCATATGGAGTCTTGAGGCAGCCCCTTTAGGAACAGGACATTGGAGCCCACCACACAAAGTGAGGAGGTCAGAAAGAATTATGAATCCGAGTTAGAGGGATTACATACCAACATAGAGAAGGGCAGGTTCAACAAAGGAATTATTACCCTGCAACATAAACCCCAGTCATCTTATGAACACTGAAATCGGAACTTTTATTGTTGGGGGTGGGGGTAAAATTTTGACACACACAATGGATTCTATATTTTCAATAATACTGATATGGAAATCAACACAACGCATTTAAGCTGTTCAAAAAAGTGTTTAAATTCGTACCCTTTCAGGTTGAAACATTGCTGACACCATTTTAGAACTCAAGTTGATTGTAAGAAAATTGAGCTGGTCTTGTTTATACAAAGATTTTACGACTCCATGTTTGTTAAATGCCTGTGAGAAAAATGTACTATTAACCCAAGTACACAATGTGTTGCAATTTTTTCAAAAAGCATGTGAAAGATAAATTTATTCTTTACATAAGAATAGAGGAAAGGTTTTTCACAATTTAACCACCGACGAGCAGGACCTTCTCGACAGCCTCACCAATGACAGGTCAATCAGAATAATGAAGCCAGAGCAAGGGGGGGGGGGGGGAATGAGCACTACTCACATTGTGTTAAACATTTTTTTTTCTCTAGGCAGGGAAGTTGCTAAGTTGCTATAGGACAACTTCAAGGAATGAGATCAGTACTTCATAACGAAATATTCACTTATTTTTGGAGGATGCACTACTTTAGGGTATTATTACAAAAGAAACTTGCAATTTTTTATACACTAAAGTGGAACTGATTCCCTCACTTTTTGGCATTCCTAAGATGCACAGAAATGTTGAAGACGCCTACCAGGTCATTGTAGCAGCCCAGGTGTCTAAAACTTATTTCCTGGCTGTATACTTAGACAGGAAGTTAAAATCCCTATTGAATAAACGCCAACACATACTCAGGGACTCCTGGGATTTTTTGGGGAAACTTGAACCCTTCTTTTTTGAAGGAAGGAGTACTGATTTTGACTATTGATGTTATTGACCTTTTTCTGCATTTCCCATGACACAGGGCTGGAGTTTTTTTTGAGGAAGTCATCTCCAAAGATCACCTCTTTGACCCCCTCCCCCAGAGGCTAGATTCTTAGTAGATTTGATAGACTTGGTGTCGACTAACAACTATATCTACTTTGAAGGGGAATACTACAAATGGGTGAGTGGGGTGGCAATGGGGGGGGGCTTGTGTCCTCATTTTTGCTAACCTTGTTAAGCTTATTTGGGAGAATAGGTTTTTGTTTCACTTGAGGTTTAGCATTTTATGGTCTTTTTACTCTAGATACCTGGATGACATGTTTTTTGTTTGGAAAGAACCCTGGATGATTGATCTAGTGATTGAGACTT